>NW_009717766.1:0-2745 GCF_000703405.1 Apaloderma vittatum
ATATGCTATGAGGCAAGGCCATCCTGCCTTCGCAGAATTCTTTATCTCATGCATATTCAGGCCAAGGCTGTTTGAGGCATCTGTTTCCTGCTGCTCTCTACCACATTCCATTGCCATTTATCAGTTTGCCATGCAGGACCAGAAACTAGTCGTGTTTTTGACCAAGCTGGAGGTTTGTAAAATGCCAAGAAATGTTTAAGGCATTCACTCATCTGTCCACTACACTACCATAGACTGTGGTAATTTTCTCTAATGTTACAAGCCTTTTTCCTTATTATGTAATAGGAGAACAACTTGCTTTCCTTCTCTGTTTTTGCGTGATCATGCTACGGTTAACCAAATTCCACAAATAAAAGTAGTCAAACAGAAATATTACGATGTGTTTACCCAAACACCTGGAGACTACACTGTCTCTTGTCATGGACAAAATTTTCATTACAGGAGGAGTCTAGCTCTGTTTTACTGAAACAGACATACAGCGGGAGGACAGTAAATGCTGGCTGGTTTCTCTGCTGATTTTCCAAATACAGTTTGGCTTATGACATAACATGCACAGACAGCAAGCACTAAAACCAGACACACAGAAAGAACACGATTTCAGCACAGATAAGTTTAAAATAATAATATAATAAAAAGAGCAAATAATATTTTGCAGACATCTAACACAGAATAGTTTACCCTGGCATGAACTTTGGTCTAACGATGAAATTATATTTGGCAATGCACTCAACGACAATGGCTGCAGTGTAGCCGTGTGGTTTATTCATTTGCCTAGTTTTTAACTCAGGACAAAGAATTTAAAACAGAGGCAAAGCAGAAAAAATAAATGAGTAGGCTTAAGTTTACTGTAATATAAATACACATGCACATTGTTGCAGATGTTATTCATTGGCAAGTGCTGCAACATAATTATGCTGTGACCTTCATAATGTTTTAATGAGCTTCTACCCTAAACAGCAGTGAAAATGGAACAATAAGAAACTCCCAAATAGTAAAAAAGTTTGGGAAGAGGGGAAGTTCATTAGGTATCCTCTTCTGGGGACCTTTTTTGGGGAAAAACACATAGCATGCACTGGAAAGTGTCAGGACTAAAATAATGTCTGAGTTTAGTAAAGCCAAATCAGCTCTAATACATGGATAATCTGCAAAATAAAGGGGTTGGGTTATTTAGTTATATTTTTATTTATTGATTCTTTTGCTCATTCATTTTTCATATAGTACATTTCAGCTAAAGGAAAGTCAGAAAAGATACTGGTGTAATTCGAATGTGGTTTGTTTTTAATGCTGGGGAAATTTTAAGCAGCACTATCACTATAGTGCTATTAGCATACTGTGCCAATTAAAGTCTTAAAGTAAATAATAAAACACTTAATATTTATTGTAAATGTCATGGTGATTTAAGCATTGTTATATACAGATTAAAAACCTTTGGGTATGCATGGTATGGCAGTCAGTGAAGGGCTTGATTTATTTTCTCCTTGAAAAAGAAACAACCACAAAATGCAAACCCAACTTGACTGGGAAAAATTCCAGTGAAAAATGGAGAAATCTGATAACCACATCAATGCTCATCGTCTTAATTCTAATGATCTGTATATAAAGATTCTATTCTCCCCTGAATTTGGCATGCCACCAGCTACCTGAACAAATAAAAAACCATAAACGTCCACCTCCTCCTACCCAAAGCAGCATAAGCTGCTTGGATTTCATTTCTACATATCCCCCATTATGAACTGTTTTCACAGATCCCTCTGTACCTCCTGCTGAGGTAGTATTAAGCTCAGGAAATCTGCTATTTGTTTGAGCATCCTCCCTGTGGATTCATGGGATTCTTGCTGTTGATTGCACTGGAAGCCCACTGGGAGCAGGGGTTGGGGTGAGCAGGCAGGCAGCAGTAGGGTGGGCACAGTGGCTGCAGACAGTCTTTGCCAGCGACCCTCCCACCCCTGGCTGTTTCCTGGCTGTAGGGCAAGGGACCAGAGCCATCCTCCCTGGGTGTCTGTGGAAGCAAGCCCAGGGGGTATAAGGCCTTGATCTGCTGCAGCCACTTGAAATGCCTGTGACGGTTGAACATGGGAATTAAATCCAAGCGAATTTATTGTGATGTAAGATTGAGGTTGAGATGATTTTGGTTGAGCTGGTTGAATCCTCGGTTTACCTTGGTGTAATCTATGTCTCACCTCAGTTTTCTCTGTTCTGATTCTGCAACAAGCCAAATGATAGCAGCCCTTACTGTGCAGAGATCATCTGGCATAGTCCTCCCTGCTGTGTATTGCCTGAAATTGTGCCTGAACTGACTGATGAGCAGGGCTCATCAATATTGCTTTTACATGTTTTCATAGAAGGTCTAGTGGAAGATGTGGCAGTTGGAGGCCATCTAGGGACCAGCAATCGTGAAATTCTCAAGTTCTCTATTCTTGGAAATGCCAGGAAGAGTGACAGCAAAACTGCAACTTGGGACTTCGAAAGGGCAGTCTTTGATCTGTTTGGGAGGGTACTCAATAAAATCCCTTGGCAATCAGTTTTGAAGGATATAGGAGTCCAGGAAGGCTGGACACTACTTATGGAGGAAATCTTGAAGGCAGCAGGCCATCCCTATGTGCCTTAAGACAAGCTGGCAGCATAGAAGACCAGCCTGCCTGAATAGGGACATATTGCTGAAGATCAGGGAAAAAAAAAGAGAGTTTATGGCCTCTAGAAAAGAGGGCAGGCCACTCATCGTAAGTGTAAGGATAACATTAGGTT
>NW_009717766.1:2776-40320 GCF_000703405.1 Apaloderma vittatum
ATTAGAAGGTCTGAGGATCAGTTGGAAATTAATCTGTCTTTGAAAGTAAAGGACTGTAAGAAAATTTTTATAAATTCATTAATAACAAAAGAAAGAACAGAGAGAACCTCCATTCTCTTCTAGACTCAGAAGGAAATAAAATAACAAAAGACAAGGATAAGGCTGAGGTGCTTAATTCCTTCTTTGCCTCAATCTCTAGTAATAGTAACACCTGTACTGAGGGAAACCAGCTCCTCAAGCCAAGAGAATGGGACTGGGAGAAAAATGTACCCCCTAGAATTCATGAGGAGATGGTTAGGGACCTACAACTACATGTCAATATCCATGATATCCAGATATCCATCAATATCCAGATGGGATACACCCTAGAGTACTAGGTGGACTGGCGGGGGTTCTCAACAGACCACTCTCCCTCATTTAGCAGCAGTCCTGGCTGACTGGAAAGGTCCCAGCCGACTGGAAGCCAGCTAATGTAACACCCATCTATAAGAAAGGAAGGAAGGATGACCCAGGAAATTACAGGCCTGTCAGTTTAACTTCAGTCCCAGGGAGGCTGATGGAGCAGATCATCCTCAGCCATCATGCAACACATGCAAGACAATTAGGTTATCAGATCCAGTCAGCATGGGTTTGTGAAGGGTAGGTCCTGTTTAGCAAAGCTGATCTCCTTCTATGACTGGGTGACCCACTTGCTTGATGAAGGAAAGGCTGTGGATGCTGTCTACTTTGACTTTAGTAAGGCACTTGACAATGTTGCCCACAGCATTCTCCTAGAGAAACTGACTGCTCTTGGCTTGGATGGGCATACGCTTCACTGGGTAAAAAACTGGTTGGATGACCAAGTCCAAAGAGTTGTGATCAAATGAGTTAAATCCAGTTGGTGGCCGGTCACAAGTAGTGTCCCCCAGAGCTCCTCCTGTTTAACATCTGTATTAATGATTTAGACCAGGTGATGGAGTGCACCCTCAGTAAGTTTGCAGATGACACCAAGCTTGGTGGAAGCGTCGATCTGCTTGAGAGGAATCTGGATAGGCTGGATCTCTGGGCCAAGGTCAATCACATGAATTTCAATAAGGCCAAATGCTGAGTCCTGCACTTTGGCCACAACAACCCCCAGCAGTGCTACAGCCTTGGGGAGGAGTGGCTGGAGAGCTGCCAGGCAGAGAGGGACCTGGGGGTGTTGGTGGACAGCCAGCTGAACGTGAGCCAGCAGTGTGCCCAGGTGGCCAAGAAGGCCAACAGCATCCTGGCCTGTGTCAGGAATGTTGTTGTCAGCAGGAGCAGGGAGGTGATCATGCCCCTGTACTTGGCTTTGGTGAAGCCTCACCTTGAGTACTGTGTCCAGTTTTGGGCCCCTCACTACAAGAGGGATATTGAAGTGCTGGAGAGGGTACAGACGTGGGCTGCCAAGCTGGTAAAGGATTGGAGCATGTGTCATATGAGGACTGACTGAGGGATCTCGGGTTGTTTAGCCTGTAGAAGACAAGATTGAGGGGAGACCTCATCGCTCTCTACAACTACCTGAAGGGAGGTTGTAGAGAGGTGAAGGCTGGTTTATTCTCGCTAGAGGAGTGTGATAGAATGAGGGTAAATGGATTTAAATTGCACCAGCGGAGGCTCAGGTTAGATATTAGGAAGAATTTGTACACCAAAAGGGTTGTCAGCCATTGGAATAGGCTGCCCAGGGAGGTGGCTGAGTCACTGTCCCTGGAGGTGTTTAAGAGACGGGTGGATATTGCGTTGGGTGGAATCGTTTAGTAGGTTGATGGGGCAGGGACAAAGGTTGGACTCGACGATCTTCTAGGTGTCTTCCAGCTGATATGATTCTGTGATACTATGATTCTATGGTTCTATATCTCACATAGGGATACATGGAAATTAAAATGTGTGATCTAACTCTCAAAGTCTGTGTTTGTACTGTAAAAAAATGTAACAACTGGAGTTTCTTCCCTTCTATAGGGTATCTGCAAGTACACTTAGATGCATAAGAGAAAAGGAAGAGATTTCTTTGGCTGGAAGCTGTCTGATGTAACTCACGTGCAATCAGGAGATTCCAATGCCTATGGGTAAAACTCATTCCAAATTTGGAGTATGGAACACTGGCCTGTCCTCCACATCCAATAGGAAGCACCTGAAGTGAAGGAATGGCTGGCCAGCCATCATGGAAGGATATAAGAAGAGGGAGGAAAAAAGACTTTTACCATTCCTATACATAGAATTTATACATTGTATGCCTAGATTTAGCCAAACTTTTTTATTTGTTCAGAAACCCCAATCAGTATGTTCAGGACTATATTCTGAACAACAAGGTGAAGGTTTGATTAACATGGAAGCCAGGGTTTGCCTGTGCATTTCCTCCAAACTATTAATGGAGGAGAAGCAGACTTGTAAGGGTGCAAAAATCAAGGAGTAGAGATGTGAGAAAGAATGGAGATTGTTAGATGGAAATAGTTTTCAAATTCTATTTTCTTTATTCACTCACATCTTGAAGAAACTTTTGTTCTGGCTGAGCTTGAAATTCTGAGATGCATTATGAGATTAAAAACAAACTTGTATGAAATTCAGCAGCATAAATTTCTACAAATCAGGAGAACACATAATTTCCACAAGCTGACAGAGGTTAATCTTGGGATCCACCTTTGGGACATTTTAATCCTGTCTATTAAACTGCTATTTAATTTAAAAGTATGTGTCTTACCAAATACCTTGGGAGGAAGCTGAAATGAACTTGCAGTCTCTATACAATGTTCTTTCTCCATGATGATGTCTTTTGATAAATGGATTGAGAAAGACAATCTATCTAAGAAGAAACATGTGAGCAGTACAGAGAGTTCTTCTTTTACTGGGCTCATTACTTTTGGTGAGAAGTTTGAGAAGGACTGCGTCTTGGTCTACTGAATTTCTACTCTGAAGGCCTTTACCGTGAACACACCAGTATCAACAACCTACGTGGACAACTGTGTGACAGAAAAGCAGTGATCAGCAGAGTAATATATAAAAGCTGCAGAGAGGTCAGGGAGGGGAATGGCATGTTTCTCATTCCCGTTCGGTCCCCATGTGTTGCCTGATCTAGTTGAGAGGTGTCCCTGCCCATGACAGGGAGGTTGGATTAAATGATCTCTTAACATCTGTTCCAGCCTGGGCCATTCTATGATGCTATGAAGATGAGATCTTCATTGATCTTTTTTAGCCCAACTCTGGGAGTCGTAGATGTGTGAGAGCTGTGAAGGTAGTTGTTTACTAATCAGTGGGAATAATGGAAAATACTTTGCTGTGTTCTACGATGCTGTCATACACCTTTAGTATTGACAAAATACTGGTATTCTGTAGTCCATGATATTTTCATACAGAATTAAGCGTTTTTGCTGTCATGCTTTACAGGTAGCAAGAAATCATGACAGAAGTTACAAGGTGCTTCAGGAAAGGTGACTATATGTGTGTGTGTATATATTGTTCTGTTGAGGCCTAGATCAAATGTCCTTAATCTTCCTGGTCTGAAATCAAGTTTTATTGTTTTTTTCTCCAATTTAAAATGTTCAGAATATAAATCATATATTTAACTAAGGTTTTTTTTCTATCATAGCTTTTTTTTTTTAAACAGACAAACAAAAACTATGTATGTGTAAATCACAATCCTTCAAAACTTCCCTCCTTTCTTTGGCAACATTGAATATTTCAGACTCCAGCTTTCCTTTCTGTGTTTTGTTGTTTGTTGTCACTAAATGCAATATTGTGAGCCCCACTCAGAATCTACAGGGGATGAAGATGTTTCATGTGTATTTTTCATTTGGTTTTGGTTTACTTTTTTCCATTTTGATACATTTTTAAACCGTCATCTTTGGAAAGCTGGAAGGTGTTTATAGTAATAACAGAGAGTATACCAAGATGATTACAATGAAATCTGCACACTGTCCTCCAGACCTTCTGCAAGCTAGGGAAGTGTGGAAACAAATGTAAAATATAGAGTGGGCTGTCAGAAATGAACTAAAGAAATAAATTGAAATAATTAAGACTGCTTAAATAGCAACGCTTGGACTGTACATAGTGACAAAAAGAGTAGATAATGACTGCTTATTTTAAAGCTTAACTTTTTTCAAAACATCTTAAATGAAGTAGTCCAGAAAGACAGACAACTACTGAAGTTCCTGTAATGGAAATTTTGCAAAAATTGGTTTCAAAGTTTTTAGTCTCCCTTAATAACAGTGGCTTCAGATTAGTTTATATGAAGGCTGAATTTGCTGTCCTGATGGTTTGTATCTAACTTTAGGCTTTTACTCAGTTTTAAGAGTCATGCAGGTTTTAAGACTTTTGATAGAATATTAGTCTCTCTGCCTCTCTCTTCCAGAAATACGTGTGTAGTATGATTCATAGTACGGGCACATATTTTGGGGAAGCTGCATTGCATGATGCAATGAATTATCCTAACACAGCTGCCAAGACCACCTAGTTATTGAATTCACCTTTAGCTTACCACAGTGTCAAAAGTCCAAAGCTATGGAGAGGATAAGAAAAAAACCATTGGCTTTCTTTTACAAGCTACAGGAGAATAGCTGGACTGTTAATCAGATTATGCTTTAAGAGTAGCTTTACTGCCAAAGATATTAATAAGTTTCTCAGGCCCCTATAAAGGATAGGGAGCTCTACTGAGGATCTAGGAAATATGCCTTCTTCTTTATTTAAACATTCTCCTTTGAAGACTTCTGGATAAAATTACTCTTACTGCCCTTGTGGATGACTAAGTACAAATTTATGTCATTGTGCCAGTTATCATGTAAATGGTGGACTACTCTCTCTCTTTACTGTTCTTTTAAAATGTGTAAAATTTCCAGATTATAATTATTATTATTTTACTGGAATAATGTGATTTGAAGAGATACACCTAGTTTAAAGGTGTAAGGCAGTGTGTTTTGTCCTGATATTACAGTGTTCAATGATATCACGTCAGCTTCTCTATAGCACATAGCATTACTGTATGAGTCATGAGGGAATCATTGACTCCCAAAACAAAACACCTCTTTCCAGATCTTGCCAAAAACTCTTGAATTTAGACATCACAGTTGACTAGGAAAAATACAGTGCTTTTCAGTCTGTTCTCTCTGGAGCATACTGCGCCTGTTGTGATGTCTCTTATATAGTGATAATTTCTCTGTGTCTCTACGGTAGGAGAAAAGCATTAAAAGCAGCAATCAATGCACTTCAGGGCAGATACCATGTCTTAACATGTTTACAGTGTGTCCAATACAGTATCTGTTATACGTTCTGAATACGAGTACAGTGCAAATGTTGATAACTGTAGATAGAAAGACCAAGATGTCATGGATTCTTGAACTCATGGTCAAGGGAAGAAGAAAGATCCCCCTTCCCTCCCCATGCCCTACAGACCAATTTGTCTCTATTAGCTAAAGGTGTGTGTGCTACAACTCCACTTCTTTTCGTCCTATTCTTGGGTGAACAAGAATTTACAGTGTCCTTTTCAAAGAAAATAGAACTTCACCTGACCATTTACTAAAAGTAACTACGGGAAAATTAGAGACTTTTGTTCTACCCACTCGACAATCAGTTTTTGTTTTGCAAATAAGTGAGGAGCTACATCATATCCCAAGAGTCATCATTCTCCACTGGGTAGTATTTGTTGATATAGTAGTAATTATCTTCTCAAGATAATGTGAAAAAAAAAGTGCCACTAGAAAATTCAACACCAGAAATAGGTTGCTCAGTGACATAAGTATAAAAATTAATAACTTATGAGAAGAAAATTGTGCAGAAATATTTCTTATACTTTCTAGACTGAGTGGTATAAACCCAATTACATATGTTTAATTCTTAGGGCATTTTTTCAGACTTACTATAGTTTATAAAGGTGTATATGGTCTTTTAATGCCCGTGTCTGTATGGCAGTAGATATCTAAGTGATGAGAGCATTCTTTTACAGGAATAATGTTTCTAGTCCTCTGTGCTGAGATTTTATAAAAGTTGTCTCTTTGTGACAGCCTGTCATATCCAGGAAAAGTGTGATTGGATTGTGCTTGCAAATAGGCACAACAAAAATACTGACTTTGGGGTGAAACACGCCACTTCCAGCAGAGTGATGGGTCTAATTATTGGTAGTATTGGATGGGGGATTATTTATCCCACTAATATTTATTTGTCCATCTGAAACAGAATATGCTACATTTTCACTGTTTCACTCTGCAAAAGGGGCAGAGTCTGGAAGACCAAGAGCCATGAAGAAAGTATCTCCGTGAGTGCTTTTTATATGTAGGGGGCTGGTTAGTTCAGTCAGTTAGAGCATGGTGCTGATAACACCAAGGTCGCGGGTTCGATCCCCATTCAGTCCCCATGTGTTGCCTGATCTAGTTGAGAGATGTCCCTGCCCATGACAGGGAGGCTGGATTAAATGATCTCTAAGGTCCCTTCCAGCCTATTCTATTCTATTCTATTCTATTCTATGCTATGCTATGCTATGCTATGCTATTTATTCTATTCTATTCTATGCTATTCTATTCTGTTCTGTTCTGTTCTGTTCTATAGAGAATATCCAAAGTGTGAATTTGGCGGAAGATAAATGTATATCAGCTATTCAATCTCCATTTATAGCTAGAAACAATTCATTATAAATTGACTTTACTGAGCAAAAGAGTAATGTTTGCTGTTCTATATACACAGTCACAAAGTGTTCCGAACAATCTAAAAAACATTAAATGCATCAATTCTAAGATAAGCATTGAAGTAATTTTCACTTGATGGGGTGTAGGTGGGCTGCCTGGCGGTTGTTTCAAGACTTGTTTCCACGCCAGTGTGGGTTTATTGCTGCTAATTATTAAACACATTTTAAAAGGACATTTATAAAATGGCAAACACACCTGAACAGTAATCATGAAATTGTGTTGTAGTAAGTCACTAAGATTTTCTCTGTCACAAAGAAAGTGGCTGAATGAGAGCAAGTAACGTTACCCTGTCTTCTCAAGATCTCTGCAGACATACTCCATATTGAAAACGAAGTTGTTACTGGGATATGGCAGTATGAATTTGGAGGGCCTGAAAAAGGAAAAGATAACTGGAGTTAAGATAACTTCCTCTAAAAAAAATAGTGTAAATTCTCCACACATTAGAATCTAAGGGATTAACTGTATGCCATATTTCTAGTGTATATTCTATATAGAATGTGTGACTTCAGTCATTTTACCCATGATGGTGCAACTATGTCACTGATGTGGCATGCCAGACTCTGCAGAAATATGATGTATGTGTTCACGACAAAGAGTACAACAATACAGTTTGAGTAGATATTTCAAGACGTACAGCACCACAAATTCACGTGTTATCTGTGGGCTACCATGATACAACACATTTGCCCTTTTCTGGGAATCATGTTTCTGTAAGGCTTCATGTCAGCACATCATCATGACCTGTTGTTGGGAGTTTTTTCCCCGCATAAATGATGGGAAATTTGAAACTGGAAACTAAACCAAGCAAAGGCAGATTAGGTCATCCACATTTGACAAGAGGAGCTGGAGAACAAACATGGCTCAGCTATGACAATCTTGGTCTGAATATTTTCACTGTAGTTAGTGTGAAGAATTAATATGTCTTCTAAGTTATGTCATGGTCTTTCTGGCTGTGACAGACTAGTGACAGAGGACCAATGTTAGCACTTGAGCAAACAAATGTGAAGTTTTGTAGGAAGAGGAAAATCTGTAGCTGAACCTCATTCAATCCTGCCTTCTCTGAAGTAAAATTTTCAACAATATTCCTTGCCTTTAGGAAAGAGAGTTTGAGATTCATTTCAAAGTACTGCTGACTAGGCATTCCTTTCCTAAAGTTCCTATCTAACATTTCTGCATTAGTCAATATTTTACTTAATGCTCCACTTGTTGCCCATTGAAAATGTCTGGCATACATTTTAAAATCCCTTGCATGTCTATATATTCTAGTCCTAATCTAATTGCTCAGCTGCTAGTACTGATATTTTTAATCAAATATTTTTGTTACATTTATTATCATCTGAGGTCATGCTGAAATAATTTATCTTGTTTGATTCTAGTGTGCCATTTCTGTATAAAATAAACCCTATGAAGGGTAAAAGTAGTGGTTGTGTGAAGCCAGAATTTGTGGATCAGAATAAAAGGATGATATGTTAAGTGTACAAAAAAAGGTAGCTGGAATGAGAGACAAGGAAAAAGATTGAAGAAATTTGTTTTAGTTTGGAAACCTGAGAGCAAGCTGAGATGCAATGACAATGGTTTTACAATGGAGGTTGTCATCACTTGCTTTCTGTGGTTACTAGGGTACCAAATTAATTTTGGGGAGGAGGGGGCAGGGTACGTGTGTAGAAATTAACATGGAACTTCAGGAAAAACTTTCTAAACCATGAAGAGATGAGCCAAGCAGAGGTCAGCTGTAAACCGTACTGTTTTAAAAACAACCTGTTTACAAAGGCCTTAATATACCTATTTTTGTCTATGAATGGTGTTGTGGTGGATTTGTAGTCCACCATTTCTACAGCTATTCAAAATCTGGTTTTGATTTCTTTGGCTATGCTGTGTTTCTACCTAACAATGCAGAAACTGTTTGCATTAAAACAGAATTGTGACGGCCTCCTGTAATTCTTTGTCCTCAGACTTACAGGCAGGCTTGTACATATCTTAATTATTTTTTCTTCAAGAAAGAAGAAGTTAGTTTTCTAGTTAGTAACTAACTACTAAAATATAGTTATCTATGCATTAACAATTGCACCTGGCCCCAGCTTGGAGAAAGGTCAAAATGTGACTACCTAACTAGAGAAAACAAGAGGCAGGAGGACAGAAGAACACAAAGAGAGTATTTGAGATACAACAATAAATACTGATTATTTTCTCTCTTTGTTCATACTCCTATATCTCTTTGATTGAGAATTCCTATGGCTCTGGTACTTCTCAGTTCCTTTCTGAATATCCAGATATGACTATAAATATGCTGTGGTAAAATGGGATCAGCCCTAGTCACTGATGCCTGGAATTCACTTTTTAGGTCTTCTTAAGCTTTGATTTTTTAAGTCTTCTCAAGCTTTGATGTGAATCTCAGCAAAAATGGAACCACTGCCTCAGGGTACAGACGATACCAAATACAGTGCTCTTTTCAACTCCCAACAGTGCCTGCAGTGAGTACTAGTCCAGTCTCTGGAGAGTGTCATATTTTAACCAGAGATGCTGAAGACCTGCCTTCTGGATGACAGAAGACCAAAATGTATTTTATTTCCCTTTATGCAAAACAGGTCAGTGAGGCATCTGAATAAGCAAGAAACTTCACATTGCAGTATACAGTTTAAGTGTGGATTGTTTCCTTTAACACTTCTTATCTTTCCTCTCAAATATTTCCAGCCACTTTGAAAGCTCAAGGTGTGTTCCATTATTAAAGTTCCTAGCTGCCCGCTGACTCAGATGTCAGGATTGTTTTGAGATCTGAGGTTTCATTTCATCCCAGTGTTGGTCAAGAACCACAAAGGGTTCCATCTCTTAGTTGCTGATGAAGCTGGCTATCTGCTGACCAGATACAGCCGGTTCACACTAACTTTTAATGACTGTCTCAACCTGATTAAATACTTACAGATCATGGCCCCTCTTTCCTACATGGGCAAAGTAAGGCATGCATAAATGGAGTGTATTTCCATTAAATGCTTCTGTGGCTGATTGTCAGGGACAGGCACAGAAGGGAGTTCTTGTAGTTTCTCTCTTTTTTCAAGGAATGCCACCGTTGTCCTAAGTATTAGGTGATTTGTGGTTAATGTGCAATTCAGATTTTAAAGAAAGCGATTGTAAAAGAACATATTACCTTGCCAAATTGCAAAGGAAGATACATAACTACCAGGTGGTAAAAAGGCACTGCTAAAATCTTGGCAGAGCACAGAGTGAATTGGAAATGGTTAACCACAAAGAGTTCTTGCTTCAGAGTTATTACAGGAATATCACTTTCCCCTCCAGTGCATGACCATGTGACATTAAAGTAGTAATAGCAATTAAAAAACTTGGCTAGGCTGCCTCATAGTATATTCAAAAAATAAGCTATGCACATTCACCATCAATTTCATCCCAGTGGCACTGCTTAGCATAGTTAGTATTAAGATTTGGAGCTATTTTGCATAAATAGGATGACAGCTCAACACAGCTGGGGGTGTTTTTATTGCCAATTTAACTGGTGTTAAATTAGTGGGTATTTAAGTGACACTAAAACAATTTAGAGTTCAATCCACAAAAGTCTTGGCTCCAGAATATTCTAATACCAGTGAAAAACTCAATTGAGTTTTTCAATTCTGTTCAACTCATTGCTTTGTAGTAGGCAATCACATTCAGTGTAAGTACATTGCCTCCCTGAGAACTACCCTTCCTTGCTATGAGAGTCATCTCAGGTAGGTGATCTCTCAACATCTTCATGGGGACTATGTATGCACAGCACACTTGAAAAGCATGCCGCAAGATTCACCATCCTAATTCATGATCACAATAATGAATTGAAAGGGTTCATACAGGGCTTTCAACACACACAGTGTACCTACTGAATTTGTTAGCACTGTTAGGTTTGTTCCCTCCATGCCCAAATAAATGATTACTACACTGAAATAAAAAGATCCAACTCCAAATTTGCTGCCCTTTTTAAAAAGACCTGCTGTGCACTTATCTACCAGAAAATGTATTATTTCTTTGTTGTTGTTTTTTTCCAACATAAGGGATGAATTATTCAGAAGGCCTGTTTTCATATGCCCATTGTGTCTGGTGGTGAGGAGGCAGCATGCTGCAACACCAGGAGAGCTGGGAGCTTTGCTTGCAGATCTGTGTGCTGTGCCTTCCAGGGGGTCCTGTGCTTTCAGGTTAGTGGAGCAAGCACTGGGAGTTAATGGTGGCATCAGCTGTGGAGGCAGCTGTTTTGCCCACCCTCTGTGCTCGAGGAAACGTGCTACGTGTTTTTCTTTTTCTTTCCCCCCCTTTTTTTTTCACAATAGGGTGTGAATGAGAAGGAGTAAAGGAAAGATTTGGAGGATCAAAGACAGAAGAATGTTACTCAGTTAGCCCTGCTGTTCTTTTCCTTTTTTTTTCCCCTCCATGTTTGAACACACATTGCAACCTCCAAACTGTTTATGAGTCATTTCTTTCTGTTAATTCATACATTTGAAGATTTTGTTAGTGGATTTCAGAAATGATTTATTCTTCAGTTATTGCTTTATTTACTTACCTAATGGATTGATTGATATGCCAGCATCCCTCAGGCAGCAGAGGCCCTGTTTCTGTTCTTTTCAAAAGCAGTGAATTGCTAACAGACAGGAGTTTCACAAACACACAAAGTCAGACCTTCCTTATTGTTCTGTGTTTATAATAAGTTCCTGTTGGCCCGCATACAGTACCTGTCACTGCCTATCTGTTGAAACAGAATCCCACAACAGGCAGTTGTGAGCTACAGCAGACACTGAGCAATAAAATACTGCAAAAGGCTGTGGAAAGCACGCGTTGTTTTTTGCTGGCCTGGATGCTCAGAGGATGCTGCTCTCTCAGACAGCACTTTCCGAAAAGTAGCAGGACTGTTCCATAACAATGGGATTTATTACAATCCCATCTTGTGTTGCTTATTTGAGATGAGAAAAGTGTAGGCACAGTGGACTATGGTGTGACTTACTAAAATGGAGACTTCCCATAGCCTGCTGCTTTGTGGAACTATCTGTGTAGTTCATTTTAATGTTGAACTGCATATTCCCTGCTACGGGAGGCAGCACTCACTGGGATTAGGGTGGGTCAGGAAGATTTAGGCGAGTGCTCACACACTACAATGTGATCTTTCCTCCTTCACTATTCCCATTCTCACCCTTAACTACCATTACCTCTTCTAATTAGCTTATTTCTTTTTCTGTCACCCTGTGGTGGATTATTACATATTTTGAAGAGAAAAGGCTTTGTAAAACCTATATGGGACAATAGGAAGCAGTAAAGCCATAAAGGGTTGTGGGTGAAAGAGTGAACAAACTGGGCCATGGCACTTAGATCAGAATCTCCTGCTTTCCTTCAGGAAAGACTGGAATTGTTTTGCTGTAGGTTTTCTTGCTTTTTGATCTTTAAAGTGTTAAGAAAACATAGCTAGGCAAGTCTCAAAATCCTCTGCAAAACAGGTCGTAGGTCATGGCATAGATGGGATGTAATCCAGAATCCAGGTTACAGAAGATCCTGTGAGACCAGGAGAAGATCCCGTGAGACCAGGAGAAGATCCTAGATCCATACTGACACTGACTGTGCTTCCCGCGATTCAACATAATTGAAGAACAAAAAGCAGCACAGCTGATGGCGTGCACCAAAGTGCACATTATTTGATTCAATTTAGATTCTAACCAGCTGGTCCCTCGCAAATCAGGGAGAGCATTTGAGTGCTCACAAATCAACAACCGCTGTTTCTCATCAAACCGTCTTTCTAGTTGGCTTGGCACCTTGCTGTACAAATAGGTATCATATATAGTAGTACGGAACTGAATATACTAATGATGAGGTAATGTTCCTATGGAAGTATCTATGCTAACAGATGTGTTCGTACAAAGACGTATAATATCATTATGCAGCTGCTCAACTGGGTGATTCTTTTTTCTTTTTTTTTAATTTTTTTTACTTGCTGAATAATTATACACTAGCATCTCAGCTTTCATCAGAAATATTAAACACTTGCCTTATGGCTGGAAGGATAGTTATTGAAATGTGAGTAGAGTCGGGGCTTGAATATTCAGTCAGCCTTACATATAACTCCAAGACTATTTGAGCTTCTACAATTGCTGTCACTATTATTTTAATTCAGAATACACTGGTGGCACTTTAATTGTTGATATTACTTAGAGACTTACTGATAGTTTAATAGAGCTACAAAGCTTGTAGTTATCTGTGCTACTGGTATTGAGAAGAGGATGCTTGCTGGCTAATGCAGAACTTGAAGTTTTGCTTCAGCATCAAAATCCAACATAGAAAAGAATGATCAACACCTTGAACTGAACCACTGGTAATTAATTTTTTTGTCAGTACCTGGAAATTGATCCCAACTCCAAAGCCCTCAAAGGAGCCCTATGATTGCCCAATAGCTTCTTCTACCATACAAGTACATGCAGCATATTTAAAACCAACTGTATTCCCTCTCCCTCCCAAGACTCACCAACACATAGAAACACATAAATAGAAATTTACAAATTTACAAATTTACAAATTTTTGTAGATTTACAAAGCAGTAATGTGAGAGAGTAGCTATTTCATGGACAGTACAGCACCCTGCAAGAAAGGCTCTGAGGATGAAATAGCAACAGAAGGGATGTTCTCACTCACAGCATTACAGAGCTCTTGACAAATAATTCAGATCTAGTATACAAATACAGGGCAAAAAGCCTCCGAGTACACCCAGAGTCATGCAGAAATTCTGAAACCTTAACAATGCACAGCTGAAGAGTATCAGATCGTTACTAAAAGTTTTCACCTAAATAGCCTGTCTCACCAAGTAGGACACCCTCCCAGAAGTGGTATCAAAACAAAGATCTAAGTATTATTCAGTGAAAAAAAAATCAGAAATAAATTCTCATAAATAAAAATGCTTGTAATTTTCTATATAAAGCTCGCCTTTTGGCAATTTAAAAGAGGTAAGTTAGATAACTTCAGATATATCATTTCAAGGTTTGAAGACCCATAAATTGCCATTTGGTATTAGTTCTGTACCTGGGGTATTTCAGATTAATTTCACATATTTCTGACGGATTACATGGTCCTGACAATATAATGAACAACAGTTTAATCTGGATTATGAATAATACAAGATAAGAAAATCTATGCAAGTTCCTTATAAAGATAATGGAAATCTCTGAATTCTAGAAAGTCTAAAAATTCCTTTAGCAGCTATTACACCTACTAAACATATACTTGAAAAAGATAACATAATTGTTAATTAAAATTAAATAAAAGCAACAATTAAATACTCCATGCACAGCATAGAGTGCATCTTCATGACTTTTGCGTTCACACTTAATTCTTTCTCCTTATGTTGAAAATCAACAGGCCCCCACGGGACCTGCTGCAAAATTACTTCACCTTAGACAGATATTTATAGTAGCCATTTTAAAATTATTAAGACTTATCTAGTCAGCTGCCTTATTGGGAACTCCTCAGAAAAAAACTGGACAGCCCTGGTCACTGCTCCAGATTACAGCTCCATTGCAAAAGGCTCTGAAGCTCACTACCGTGCTGTGCTGCCTATTGCACAGTGCTTTGCGCTTCTGCTCTGAGCCAGGCTATCTGCCACATCAAGGGCTACTGCTTCAGGAATTTCCCAAGGCACTTCCACCTTTCTTCTTGAGCGTTTATGGCAGCTGTATGAAGCAGTATGCAGTTAGGCCCCAGATGAGCTTTCCCTGCAGCAGAGACAGCCAGCTGTATTTGCATGTGGATCAGCAAACAGGGCCAAGAAAATCTGTGTTCAGACTGAAGAGAAAAAAAAAAAGAGCCTACTTGTAATTTCATCAGTTTTTCTCTAAGTACAATAGCCACATGAGTAATGTAATTATATAAACTAACTGCAAATAATTCCAAAACTTCCCTCCCCCACAAAACAATATAATGATATGAAACTATTTTAATGTTCCATTATCCTACACGTGCTAAAACTGTGGAACTGTGTGGCTGAATTTACAGCTACACTTTAAGAAAAAGCACCTTGCGAAAGCCATCATGCCCTTTCTGGGACTCCAAATGCCTGGCAATCCAGAGCCATTTCCAGTGTCATGAGATACTCTGGTGCTGGAGGGAGCACAGAGTCACTGCTGGCTCCATCATCACCGCTGTCACACTGTCCAGCTAATACCATCTGAGTTTATCATAATCTAACTGGACAGAGTCACGCTGGACCTGTGTTGTGAGATACCCAGCCAGACACAAGAGGAATAGGATGGAAACAGCATAGACTAGGTACAGGAACCAGTGCTGTATTTGATGCTATACTCACCAGGTACATGCTGTTTCAAAAATGAATGTTGGCAGCAATGAATTTAAGTTACGAAAAGAGATATGTATGTGTGTGTTAGAGGGGAAGGCTGGAAATGTAAGTCTGAATATCAGCTTACTGGTATGGGAGTGGATATATTAGCATTGATATGGATCAGAAGCAAGGCCATGAAGCAGCCAAGAGTTCAGCCTCTAAGCATGTCCAATGTGAAATAGGCATTTCCAGAAGCTAGAGCAGACCCACCTGTGCTAATTACTCATGCTGTTAATGAGTGCTGTTTCTTCTTTCCAACCAACCTGCCTCCTGAGTACTTATTAAACATTGCAATCACTGCTAAACCTGTTTATGAGGATAGCTTTATCAAAGTGATGAAATTATCAGAGAAAAGATTCAGGAGTAGCAAAGGAGCACTGTGGTGAATGACAACCAGAGACTGCTCCAATAGCTTATGGAACTGGCAGAGCAGGAGTGAGTCTTTCTCTTCCGAAGGTCAATTAAAAATTCTAGCTGTACTGTAAACATAATTTTCCATACAACAGTGCCACACAATGTCCAAAGTAGTCCCTTAATACCAAATATCAATTAGATTTTCCTCAGGAGATTAGCTCTCCTTTTGCAATGCAAATATTTTCAAGTGTACGGAACACATTCTAACACCTCAGTATAGGGACGAAACTATTTGCATGCAAAATTACCCAAAGTAGGCAGACTGGCACAAGCTTATGCTTCTGCCATATGTGCTGAAGAATTTGAGCCAGGAAACTAGTAGTATCTAGATACTATTTACAATTTAAATTTGATTTTATATTATTATTTAAAAGAGAAAATAAATAAAAAGCTTTCATTAAAATTAATGCTATATGTGATGCTAAGTTTACCCTAATGTTATCTGATTACACTTTTCCAGGTAAAAACATGGTCCAGAAACTGCAGAGAATTCTCTCATTATAGCTGTGGCTTTTTTAGCTCTCTCTGTTAGCCACCTTCAGTGCCAGCACTCCAATGGTCTGAAGGCATGGGTGTCACCTGACGAGGGAACCTGGTGGGGCCGTGCTGTGCCACCTACTCTGCCTGCGAAAAGTGGCAAGGAGCTTTGTGCCTGTGTGTAAGTTCTGGACATGCAAGTCACAGACATAATTTATCTGTCTTCAAGTGCCATCACACTGAGAAGCTGGGTGTTTAATAACAGGTTTTCCTCACCTCAGTGCTAGGTGGTGTCTCTGTAAGTACCTTCAGGTAATATCCATACTTTGCATTTGAATAACCTTTAGCCAGAATAAATACCCATACCTTTTTGGCTCTTTTACACTTAGATAAAATCCGAAGACCCAGAAATGATAAGTAAGATCAACACAAAACAAAATTTAAGGACTCTGTCTTCAGAATCAGTTTTGAACAACAGTAGCAAAAACAATTTGCAGACAAAACTGTCCAGTTCGTCTTTTTGTAATCTGTATCCATGTGTTACCTTAGTTGAAGCTAACCTAGTTGTAAGCAGATCTGCCAAGTGGCTAGGAAAGGGGAGCTGTCAGCACAGGATATTCTTCCCCCTCTGGAGCAGCAGAGAGGCCATTAGAACACCTCACACTCACCTTCACTGTCAATTCAGCAAAGCCCTTCCTGTGGAAACCTGTACTCAGCCAAAATAGAACCAAGCACCCGTGTATCTCCTTCTACCTGATGTCTAAAACCAAATGTAACATTCATTTGACTTACATATATACAAAGAGTTAGCACTTGCTCTAGTGCCACCGTCCCAAGCTAGTAGATATTCTTGCCAAATAGAAGACTAAAAGAAAATACTAGGTTTTACTTCTTTCCTAATGAAACTTGAATATAAAGAGAAAATTCTTGGCTAACACAAAATTGACATACCTTCTCTGGGCCCTTGGCTATGCTGAACTGAATAAAGATTACCTTTTTTTTTCATATTATTGTTGCTTTTCAAGATAAAACTGATCAAAATTGATCTCATCACAACCATGGCATCAACATATGTCCATACGTTTATCCAAGGTATGTTAATATCGTGGGGAAAAAAATGCTTTTTCCCATCTGTCTCTTCCTTTAAAGTAGTTACAGTGTGTTACATGCCCAAACAAACAAAACCACGGTTCTAGGTTCGATTCTGCCTTCCTAAAAATCGTCACATTTCACTTGCTTTCAGTCTCAGAAATACTGAACAAATGCCTCAGTGCATGAACTAAAAAACCCAAGAAGGTTTTGCTGCAAGAGCCAACGTTTCTGCTGCACTGACTTTCCAAAAACACCCCACAAAAGTACTCAGAATTTGCGGTTGTGTAGAAAATTTAGCGGAAATTCTCCACGTTACTTGCCTACCCTTGCGTATTAATATCAGCGCATTTTAAACCGTGGTTTGACTTCAAACATTGAATTAATTAAAGAGGCAAAACCCAGTCGAGTCAAACCTGCTACTAAAACGCATGCCAACATCTCCCTCTGCTGCCCGCGGCGGACAAAAGCAGCGGATGGGTGCTCCTGAAGCTGGGGGAACCGGGGTTTTCACTCCAGGGAGGCCTGAAAGCGCCTGGTATTTAGGCTGTGCGGCTTCCCATCTCACTTCACTGCGGGGGAAAACCCACCGAACGCAAGCACTTCCTTTTGCATTTTTCCTGTGAGGGTGGTTTCTTTTCAGAATTGTGCATTGCTGAACACTCTGTGAGCGTGGTGATGAACTCTTCGGTATCTTGCTTCCTCTGCCAAAAAATCTCAGCTTGCAGGCACATATTAAAAAGTACATCCCGGCACAGTATAAATCTGAAATGTGTCTTTGAGCAGCGCTTCTTTCCTCAGCTGTACAGAAAAACAAATCTCCCTTGAAAAGTCTCTGAGAAACTTTCAGAAGCCTGTCTGGCAACTTTAAAATACAGAGGTGGGAACATAAAATCAGCTATTGCATGCACGAATGGAGGATCAGTGTTCTCAAAAACTAGCAAAAGGGTCTGTCTGTGGCTGGCTTTTGAACAGATCTGAAAGGAGGGTGCACAAAGTCTCTCTGACTCACAGAAATCCTGCTAGGACCATTTGTGGCAGCGGACACTGCACAGGGGAAAGGGTGGCTATGGGTGTCATAATTCCCCCTTCCAGCCAAAGAGAACGAGCTGCAGAGTGAGCAATTCCTGCTTTCTGCTACAAAGAGTGCTGTGTTGTCACTGGAGCTCAGGAGTACCTCTAGAAGGACTCTCATCTGTGGCATCTCTACCTTTTTTGAGTGTGGGATGAGGGTGAAGTTAGTTTTCCAATAGAGGAGTCATACCCTTTTGTTTCTATCTCTGTGATTAAGTTTTCCTTCTTTATCTAAACACATGCAAACCTGTCAACTGCATCACCCATCTCTGCTTAGAATTGCTATCCTCTGAGCACCTGAAATAACATATGACAGACCTATCCTGTCTCACTCATTTGAAGTGAGCTGTCTCCTCTTACTTTTGGCTTCATTTTCATGCAGTCATAAAGAATCACAGCATATATCAATGGAAAATGTAATATAACACTCAGAAGTTTTCAAATCTCACTCATTCAAATGAGTGTGACTTGACAAGTCTGATGTGATAAAATAACGCAAAGGGGTTTAAAGATTTCACTTTGAAATCACAATGAAATGAAACCTTTTTTTTTCTTTTTGCTGCCTTTTAAACTTTAGAAATGAATTCTAAAAAGCTGAAATAAACTGGTAGAAAATAAGGAGACTTTTACTGTAAAGCCTGTCATTTCTCACCTCAAGGCCAGAGTGCTTTGCCGTCACCCTCACTTACACTGGAAGAGTTTTACAGAGGGAGGTGGCGAGTGGGGTTGAGGTAGACAATTGGAAAGATATGAAATACTAAGAAATCACATACAATGGAGTAGTGGCTTTGTTAGTATAAACTTGGAAAGAAGGAATTACAAATGAACAAAGAAATTAGCTGCAGCATACCTCAGCTTGCATGGCTACCACACTGTAAATGAAGGGAAGAAGAGAGAGAAGAGAGATGAAAGCTGGTAAAAAGATCAGCTGTCTTCCTCTGGATGGGTATTTCAGTTGATTAAGTTTTCAACTGTTGGATCATTAGATGGCATGCTAGCGAGCACCATTTTAAAATTGTTAAATTGATTTGATGGGTAAATACATATATTGGAAAAGTAAAGGGTTTACAGATGCTGGCAAGTCCTAGTCATCAGAGGTATTGGAAGCACAAAGCAAAAATGTTAAACTTGGGTAGTTAAGCATAGGCTTCTATATTTCTATTTGATACATATATAGTTCTGGATGAGTCTTCAGAAGAGCTGGAACCGCACAAGCTGTGTTGAGACTGGCAGAATCAGAAGGTTCACATCCCATTTGAAAGGCCTTCTTATTTATTTAGACATGTGAATTCAGCTTCATAATTTTATGAACTCTCTTTTAAGGCCAGCCTCAAACGATTTAAATGTAGAGAGGTCTAATCAAGCGAACTGCACCTCTTATGACTTACTGCTCCCTACTGAAGTGAGACTTGGTTGGAAAGACATATATGTACACATCTTTTTTACTCTAGTTCTAGAAGATGGAAGAAACCATCTATGTTAGCCTTTTTGCAGCTTCCTCTAAAGTGCATATTACTTCCTGCTCTCAAAAAGTAGAAATTAGTCTAAATGGATGACTGTTTTAATCCATTATGTGTCAATCCTTGTCTTCCTACTATACAGAATTAATCTCTGTATGAGAACTGAAGTCACTTTCTTATTGCTGAACTACCTGTGAATGAAGAGTATTAGATTTTTGCTTCTTTAAAGCCACACTGCCTCACAGTGTCAGAATTCAAACATGCCATTGTGTTAAATGTGAACAAATCAACACTGCTTAGCATCATGTACAGATACTTGCTACTTCGTATCTATGCCACTAACTGACTTCACTAATAACTTAGATCTCCTTTGGAAAGCCTAAAGTAGCTGAAGACAGAAGAAATCCCTACGGAGTGGTGACAGACAGCAACGGAGCCAAAGATGAGAAGTCTGGGACGGCAGGGCCCAGCGCTTTCTAAAAGACAGTGCAAGCAGAACTTTATTTAATTCCTACTTGAGACATCAGTGGCTTTATCTTTACCTAAAGTTCCTATAGACTCCCACAGTCCTTCCACCTGGAAGTGACCTTGAGAGTCTCCAGTTCAACCTTCTGCTCCAAGCAGGATGTCAACACTGGACGCTGAATTCAGGTCCAGTTGATGGAGATCATATAAACTCTCTCAGCAATCTATTCTACTACTTAACTATCCTTATAGCAAAATTTTGTTACCTAATATCCAGTGAGAACCTCCACTATTTCATTTTATGACCACTGTGATTCATCCTGCACCTGAATACCTTAGAAATACCTTAGTGGGGCTGTGTATCCTCAGTGCCCTCCCTTTGGTGCATGAGCTGCTGTTGAGTGCTTTTGAAGATGTCACTACTTCTGGGTGAATCAGCCTTTATCCTGCAGCCTTTCTTTGCAGGGCAAGAGCTCCAGTCCTACCAACTTGATTTCTTCTTGCTTGTAGTTTTTACCCTTTTCTTTCTTGTGCTTTTTGAAGATAACTGCAACATTTTTTTCTGTTACCAGGAGATTTTCCCAGAAACTTTCAAAGATCAAGCATCCTTAGGTGCTTTCTACCAGGTCCCAGGGACTCACACAGATTACTTAAGCATTATAGAACCATAGAATCATTTAGGTTAGAAAAAACCCTTGAGATCATCAAGTACAACTATAAACCTAACACTGCCAAGTCCACCAGTAAACATGTCACTAGGCAATATGTCTACGTATCTTTTAAATATCTCCAGGGATTATGACAAAACCACTTGCCTGCGCAGCCTGTTCTAATGCTTAACAACCCTCTCCATAAAGAAATTTTTCCTAATATCCAGTCTAAACCTCTCCAGCACAATTTAAGGCCACTGTCTCTGATTGTATCACTTGTTATTGGGAGAAGAGATGAACGCCTACGTCTCTACAATCTCTTTTCCGTTAGTTGTAGAGAGCAACAAAGTCTCCCCTCAGCCTCCTTTTCTCCAGGCTAAACAATCCCAGTTTCCTGAGCCACTCCTCATAAGACTTTTTCTCCAAACCCTTCACCAGCTTTATTGTCCTTCTCTGGACACACTCAGTGTCCTTCCTGGAGTGAGGGGCCCAAATCTAAACATGGGATTTGAGGTGCAGTCTCACCAGTTCTGCATATAGGGGACAATCACTTCCCTGGTCCTGCTGGCCCCACTATTCCTGATACAGGCCAGGATGCCCTTGGCCTTCTTGGCCATCTGGGCACACTGCTGGCTTGTGCTCAACTGGTTGTCAACCAATACCCCCAGGTTCTTTTCTTTCAGGCAGCTCTCCAGCCATTCTTCCTCAAGCCTGTAGTAGTGCTTGGGGTTGTCTTGACCCAAGGGCAGGAACCAGGCACTTGGCCTTGTTGAACATCATACAATTAGCCTCAGCCCATTGATTGACTCAGCCTGTCCATGTCCCTCTGTAAAGCCTTCCTACCCTCAAGCAGATCAACACTTGTGCCCAACTTAGTGTCACGTAAAAACTTATTGAGGGTGGACTCAATCCCCTCATCCAGAACATAGACGAGGATATTAAACAGAACTGGCCCCAGTACTAAGCCCTGGGGAACACCACTGGTGACCGACTGCCAACTGCATTTAACTCTATTCACCATCACTCTTTGGGCCCAGCCAGCTAGGTTTTCACCCAGCAAAGAGTATGCTTGTCCAAGCCATGAGAAGCCACTTTATCTAGCAGAATGCTGTGGGAAATGATGTCAAAGGCTTTGCTAAAGTCCAGGTAGATTACACCTACAGCCTTTCCCTTATCCACTAAGTGGGTCACCTTGTCTCAGAACAAGGCCAGGTTAGTCAGGACAAAGTCAGGACTTGTTTTTCATAAACCTCTGATGACTGGGCCTGAATACCTGGTTGTCCTGTATGCGCTGCATAATGGCACTTAGGATGATCTTCTCCATCAGCTTCCCAGGCACCAATGACAGACTGACAGGCTGTAGCTCCTCGGATCTTCCTTCTGTCCCTTCTTCTAGATGAATGTCACAGTTGTTAACCTCCAGTCGACTGTGACATCGCCAGTTAGCCAGGATGGAAAGTGGCTTGGTAAGCACTTCTGCCAGCTCTCTCATCACCCTTGAGTGGGTCCCATTGACTCCATAGACTTGTGTGTGTCTAAGGGGAGCAGCAGGTTGCTAACCAATTCCCCTTGGATTGTGGAGGCTTCGTTCTGTTCCTCATCTCTGTCTTCCAGCTCAAGGGGCTGGGTACCTGGAGAACAACTCGATTTACCATTAAAGACTGGGGAGAAAAAGTGTTAATTAGCTCATCCTTTTCCTCATCTTTAGCTATTATGTTTCCCCTGCATCCAAAAAAGGATGGAGATTCATCTTAGCCTTCCTTTTGTTGCAAATGTATATTTATTGACTTTTACCATAGTAGCCAAATTAAATCATGAGTCAATCCTCATCCACTGCTGGTAGCACATCTCCTCTTTGGACATTATTAGGAGAGACATGGGAGATTTTTTTCCATGAAGGCCAAGGCAAAGAATACAGGATATCCAAGCCTTTTATGCAACAGCTGTCACTAATTAGGCTGCCTCATTTAGTTGTATGACAACATGTTAGTTTTTAATTCTTTTCATTCACCTGTGCAGACAGAAGCTCATCTTGTTGCTCTTGATGTCCTTTGACAATTCCAACCTTACCTGCATTTTGGCTTTCCTAAAAATACCCGTGCATGCCCAGATAGTGTTTCTATGGTCTTTCTTTGCTGTGTGTCCTCATTAACCCCTCCTGTGTAATATCATTTGCATGGGGGCTCAGCCATACATTCCAATTTAGCCAAGCTGGTGTTGTGATAGGTGCACTATTTCCCTGAGAAACTGGATGACTTGGAGCTTGGAGGAGATTGCCCCTGAAGACTTCCCACTTTCCTTTACTGCAGTTGCAGTAGTTCCTCAATGGATTTATCATTTAGACAAAACCTTTCTTTGAATCAGCAGCAGTTGTCACTGCCATCTGGCATTTGACGGTTTTTTCATATGCTGTTATATTATTTACTGCTGCACAATAAATGTATAATACGATATTAAAAATATGTCAGCCTTTCCTTTTTGTGTAACTAATCCGTGAGTTGCTTATCTTTGTTTCCATGTGCTTCAAGATTTGCTTAGATTTTGCTCTGATATTGTTTTGTAGAGGCCTGGGCTATGTTTGTTTTAAAGCTGTGCTCCCTGAAAGAGCACTGGAAAGCAAAGCATTTTTTCTCTTCATAATGGTGCATTTCTAGTAGATATAAAACATACCTGTGTGCCTTGAAGCTGTGTTGAATTTGGCGGTAACTATTAACATGGAAAGTTTACTTAAAGAAACCCTTGCATACTCATAACAAATGAGAGCTTATGTCCTTGCCACAGTTACAGTGGGCAAGAAGAGGAGGGCTTCTCCATATATGAAAATCATAAACACTGATGGGAAAATAAAACTCTCAAGAACTAGATCTGAATCCATCAGAGCACTCTTCTGTGAGTAAGGGCGAATCTGGAAGAAGAGGTAATACAGTCCCCTCTGAGTAATTTACAAGGTGCTGTACCTTTTAGTCTTTGGAAAACGCTCAAAACACAACCTCAAGTTTCATGGGAAATGAGATTGTTAATCTAGTTCCAAAGAAACCTCCATGTGAATAATAGCCAACTCACCAGCTATCACATTTGATCAGCAGTTTATACTGGAAGGCCCCAGGAGACATCCACACAGTTTGAAGACCAACTTGATATATTCAGTGAAGGATGACTTTCTGTATAAATGTATGTGTCTGCATGTGTGTTCTGAGGAATTTGGTCTCATAAACTTTGTGTAATATTAAGTTTCCTTTTTGAGGATGTTCACCTTCCTTTAATTTAAACAAAAACTGAAGAGAACAGGTATGGATTTTTTTGTTGTTTTTTTCATTCCTGCAGTTTGCATAATTTTTACACTTTCATTTGTGAATACAGCATCTTACTAGACACTTACTTGTTTAGTGCAACACACACTTTCATTTCATATTTCCTTTATTCCTTTAGGCTGGCATACTACTAAGTGACATTTCTTTACTACAATGAATAAACTGCCTAACAGCTCCTGTTGCCGACCTATCTACATCAAGTGGATTTTTTTAAAAAATCTGTATTTATGTATTTCTAGTCCTTTGTATTGACTATATTACTGTTGTTTTCCATTAAGCTGAAATTACATCACATTTCTACAAATTCTTTCCTCAAAATTACTGCTTCAAAGACTTTAATTAATTCATTCTAGTTCTGCTTTTGTAGTCTCTTTTCAGGTATATGTCTTTTTTGAAGGCCCATGAGCTGCTTGTAGACACAAGTGCAGGGTACCTTTGAGATGAAAGCCAGTTCCTCTCAAGTACTGTAATACTGACATTACAAATTATCTTTTCTGACTTTCTTTTCAGAAAGTCCTGAGTATAGGTCTCTCTTCTTCTGTAACCCCTTTCTTTTAGTATTTTTAAAGTCTTTTCATGTTGTGCATGATCCTTTATTTACCAGACCCTGTCTACTCCTAATTTTTAAATGAATAAGAGACCAAATATTACTGCTATTCTAGCCTACTATCCACTTTGGACTTCTACATTATATTCAGTTGTAGTCCCTAAAAATAACATGCACTGAAGTCTGAAGTTTTCCTGAGAAGTGAGTTGAACAACTGTTATTACACCAATGAGGGCCAGAAAAACCAAGGGATAGAGAGACGCTGGAGCTGAGTATAGCTATATACGGAATGAAATCCGTACAGTGTGATGGACAAAACAGTGACTTGTTTACATATTTAAGTTGGTTTCAGTTTCTGTAAGCATATTTCCAGTCACTGACATCACAGGTTATGATCTTCACTGTCTCTATAGCACAAAGAGTACACTGCAATTAACATACGTCTTTGGAACTACACTTTTGTTTAAATAAAATCAGAGCAGTCTTTTAGCTGCAGGTTCATAAAGAGCAAGCATACCATTCAAAGGAAAGACTGAGGCTTACCTGAGTAGCATTCTGCTGCTCTGTGAGCACAGGATGGCTTGTAGGATTTTCTGCTGAGCAGAACAGGCAGCTTAAGACTGATTCAGCCTGGGGGCCCTGATGACCCATAGGCAGCCCAATGGCAATAAATCAACTTTGCTCTGCCACCCCCTACACTTTACTTGCTCTGTTCTTCATGCTTGCCCTACAAGAGGTGCAGCTCAAGAGCTAATGAGCAAGAATCTACAACACCAAGTAAGCTGTTGAAACTTCCCAGAGTTGTTTCTTCTCTGACCTTTCCTCTTTACTCCACACTTCCTGACTGCATCAGTGTCTGTATTTCACTGGCTCTTTGCTCTTTAAAAAAAAAAATTAGAAATTAACTTTTAAATTTTAATGTTGTAAATAAATTATTCTATCTGTCTCCTCAGTTTAATAAATACGATTGAAACAAAATTAAAGCCTGGTCATGGTCAGATGAATGAGTAGTTAATATGGTATGTCTTTTGGTTTTAAGCTTTAGATTTTGACATTCAAGCAGATGCAGTAGTTTAAGACATATGGAGTGTGGGTAAATATTGTTAGAACCTCTTTTTCTAAAAGTGTTAGAGACAGAATCTATTGTTAGAGTAAATTAGTACTAATAAACATGAATGAATGACAAGAATATTAATAAAGACATGAATGAAGGAAAAGAATATTAAGAGAATAAAAGAGATGGAATAAAGAGTCTTCTGTTGTGTCCTGTGGATGCAGTGGGAAGCTGCTATCATTTGTCCCTTCCCCAGGCTCTGGCAGTTTAAAAATAACCTAGATGTTAAGAAGCTTGTTTGTTGTTTTGTTGGCACTATAGTGTCTGTTGTTTGGAAAATCGTACTTACTATTGCAAATCTTGTCACCTCATTCTTCTTCAGTATGCCCCTTCCTGTATCCCTCTTCCTCTGCCTCCACCCTCCCCTCCACCTTCTCCTCTGCCTCCTCCTCCATCCTAGTTTGTGATGTCACTGGGCTGGACTCATCCACTCCCTGCCACCTCTACAGAAATCCTTCTCAAAGTGAAACTCTGCTGCAGTAATCTAATCTGGAATGTGCTATTTGATTTCAGCAGCTCAATTAGATCAGCCGCCTGCAGAGCTATACACTCTCCTGCCAGCTTGGCAGAGTGGAGTTTAACCACTTCCCTTCAAGGCCAGGTCTGGCAAGCATGGGATGTGGTCCCACTGTCAATCAAATTAGAGCTGAAAGAAATGGCAGGAGCCCATGGAAAATATCCTATAAGCTTCAGTAAGGCTGAAGTAAATGAGAGCTATTGGCATCATCAGGTTTTTTTATACTTTGGTCTGCAGGCTGAAGCTTTTTAATGGTGTAGAAGAAGAGAAAATTCCTTTCTGTTTCCTAGCAGCAGGAAAGAGGTCACCTCCAGACCATGTCCCCAGGTCTCTCACCACTCTCCTTCTTTGTCCTTGAACTACAATTCCCTTCTTTCTGCTTGAACACATGTTAATTATAGGATTCAGGAGAGAGCATTTCTATAATTTTTGTGTCAGTACCATACAGAATTATTTGGTGAAGGACATAATTATCCATCAGTTTGAAAAGGCTGGTTTAGAAGCACCCACCCCAAACTCGCACATTCAGTTTGGCAGGTCTTCCTCCCAAAAGATCAGTCTGTGTCTACGTGCCTGCCGAGTGCTCCAATGTTCCCAGTGCCTAGTAAGCTCAGGCATTCATAAAGCTAAAATAAATTGAGGAAAGCTTTTAAAATTATTGCGCAGCTCATAAAATACAGTGCTTGCTTCTCATGCCATGTCAGCTCTTTTGGTTTCACTAGTAAGTTCCTTCAGTCGCTGAATTCATAGATGGCTCTGCTTTAATATCATGCTAGGTGAAGTCTGTAGCCTGTTAGCTGCCCTGAGAGTCAGTGTGCTGCTAAATATTTAATGTTTTCTCTTCTTTATTTTTTCCTTAGGAGAAAAATTTCATACTCTTTCTCTTCTGGCTTCTTCACTGAGATGTAGTCCTCAGTCAACAACTTCTTAAAGTATTTAGGGTGGATGTGGGAGTGGAAAACTTTTTCAAGTTCATGACCATTTTTCTTGGAACTGATCTGGGTTCCCCTTACCCACTTCAAAGCTAGATTCAATTTTAAAACTTGTTAGATAAAGCACTATGTACAATGCTCCGGATAAATTAATTATACCAAAACATATCCTAGAAAAAGTGTGTACCCCATGTTTAGCAGATGCCTTACTTAACACAGTTAATTTTCCTTTAGACTTCCTTCCCCATCATCTCCTTCCTTTTTTTCTCACGGGTTTGCATATGTATGTACTCCCTCTGTGGTGTAGGTGAATACCTTCTTTAAATATCAGATTATTTTCCTTTTCCTCCTCAAAATCAACAAACTCAAAAATGTTGAATTTTGTGTCTAGCTTTACAGACTAATGATGTCAGGTCAAGTTCAAATTGAGCAATATGTGTGAACATGTGACACTTACAAGGATGATTTGCCAACTCATGGCCATCAAAGCTGTGTTTTAGAGACTTATACTTGAAATTCTGCCAAGGAAAACAAATTTATAGGGTTTTATTACTGTCTATTCCTAAAGGGGGAATGATAGCTCCACTGATATTACCTGTAAGCTCTTCCATTCACCTTTACTTCACTCACTGATGTCACAGGTTTTATGTTGTGAAAACAGATGAAGCGTGAATGGCATTTGCCTTGCAAATATAGAGTAGATTGAATCAATAAATTCTATCTGAAAGAAGGATTCCTTGTAAGTGCAGAAGTTTGGTTATATGTAACAGCTTTGGTGCTTCAGTAGCTATTAATTTTTCACTCTATGTTATGCAATATTTGTTCTGAACAGCATGTATAAAATAGGTATAATCCTGACCCACTACTGGGTAGCAACAGAGATCTGCATTATTCATCCTTAGTAATTGCTTTTTTGATAAACAAAAGAAGCCAAATTCATGAAGCATCATTCCCACACTGCCTACATTACACTTATTCTTTTGTAAATTCATGGAATTGTATAAGAATTCAATTATTCAAACCTGTGGTATTTACATGAAGATGAACCATATATCACTACAAGAGAAGACACAAATTTATAGAGTCCTTTTTTTTCCTTTTTTTTTCTTTTTTTTTTTTTTAGAAATAATACTTGCATCGTTTGTAAAAATGCCTGTATTGCAAGCACAGAATATTTCTATTGTAAGGTGCTCCTGACAACAGGAGATGAAGAGTTTGGGTGCTTAGACTTCTGGCAGTAATGCTGCAAGGTGGGATACCTGGGCACTAGGGCTCCTGCACGGCTCACCTGTTGTGAAGCCAAGACCTCCCAGAGTAACTATTAAGTGGTTCCTTGGGGCCTCTGAAGGCTTCTGGGCAGCTGATTCTTCTCTCAGAGCAGAAGGGTAGAGGATGCCATGGATGAAACAAGGACTTTACTGCTCGGTCTGCCAGTTCCATTTTCTTCTAAAACTAAGTACTCACATTCTTTCAAATTTACTGCGGTCTAGATGTTTTTCTTCACAGGACATTTCAAATTTTCTACTCTATGCTCCAGAAACCTACTATTTTTTCAGGATGTTGAAGCTTCAAAATGAAATTGAAGTGACATGGAACTAGAGCTTTGGCAGTTCTGTTGGCAAGGAAGTGAAGGAATGAAGTTACCAAGTTTTGAGGGCAAAGAAAGAGCAAGGAAGATTACTTAATGGCATGCAGGGTTTCTTCTTTCAGTCTATTTATTTCAACTCAACTTCATGCTCACCACTCTTTTTCAGGGATTATTCAGGAAATGCACAAAAACTTCATTGTTACTCATAAAATAAGACGGTTCAAAACCAACCATATGGGGATGGGTTAGGAGTGCAAATACACAAGGAATCCCAGTCATGACCCTTGGTGTATAGTTTTCAGGCAGGTGTATGGTCACTCTCCCCAGCTGGAGCAGCCTAGATTTGGGCTGACTCTCACCCAGGAGCCATGTTTCTCGGCCCTGACACCAAGCCTCATCTCCTCTTCTCTGATTTTACAAGATTGATATTGGCTTTCAGGTTTTCAGTCACATACTGTAGCTTGAGCCTCCATGCCTCCTGCCCGTACATCTCTTTCATATGAGTGGATACTGCAGAAGAACGTGCTGCTCCCTCTGCTGCAGAGACAATCATTGCTCCTTGCTTTTCTTCTAGAAACTTCGATCATCTGCAATGCAGCCCATTCTGTTGGAAAGCTGCTTCTCGCAAATGGATGAAGTGAAGATTTATTATCATCAGAACACGTGGAAATTAGGAAATGGACTAATGGAAACCATTAATGTTCTCCTCTCAAAAGTCAGATGAATGGTAGATCACTGCAGTATATTAAGAGATTGGAAATGATTTAAGATGATATAAACATTAAATCTCAGATATAAGATGGGAAGAAAGCAAGCAAGACAAGGACAGCACTCTATTATATCTATTAAAAATACAAAATATCATCTTTTAAGACATATTTCCTGTCCAGCATTTTGATATTTTTGAAGAGATAACATTGAATAGTACCACCTAATTCTGACATAAAAGAGTCTGTTGGCCTGTAAAGCAAATCTTTTTGCAAGCCTGTAACAATCCTTTGCCTCATATTCTGCAAGTAAAATAATAGTCATAGTTTGCAGACAATAACAGGTACTTGTTAATATCAATGGCTCTTTTGTTTGCAGTATGAGCGTAACATTGTAAAAAGGAATGACTAAATATGATTGACATAACAGTTGCAGTACCCACACACATTCTACATAAACCTCAAAGGAAAAACTCAAAGAAGGGGAAAAAAACTGTAAAGGAAAATCACTGCAAAAGTACTTTATTCTAACTTGGCGTCACGTATAAAAATAAAATAATGTCTGTAAGTGAATGATACTTTAACTTGAGGGACTAATTAAGTTTTTAATGTGGTCACGTTCCTTGGAAAATATTAGAGGTCTTAGATTAAATAAACTTTGCTTCTCAAATGAAACTTCATGGATGTCAGTCCATTCACATCTTCAGGACTGGGTTTTAATCAAAATTTCTCAATAAACTCCTGTTGAATTGCTTTGTGTCGTTACCTGTGGGACCATTTATGAATGCAGATCATGATTTGAACTACCACAAATCCCATAAATGAGAGGTTGGAAAGGTTAGAGCATGGCAGTTCAGTGAAGAAATGAAAACAAACCATAAATTATCTCCAGCAGAAGGACAGTGTGTTCATCCAGATATCAGAGGATTTGTTTTTCAATTGCTAACAACCCTCTGACACCCTATCACAGGGCATGGTTTTAACGGCTGGTAAGAGGTCACTGTGAAGAGTATGGGGTGTTTTGGACTCATACATACATATTTAAGATGCCAAGTTATAACTAGATAACTGAAGGTGTATTAATTGTTTTTAATGGGTTGAATACACTGAAATACACGGCTGAATTTTTTTTTAAGTTGTAACTAGTAGAAAAAAATGTGAAAATTATGGATTCACTTAGTTTGGAATGGGATGTTGACAAAGAGTGGTCAAAATAGTTTTGTCCGCCAATATTCTTAGTATATACAGAAAAAAAATTAAGCTAGTGAATTTTAGAACCTGTTTCTTGTTATTTGTGGAGTTTACAGAAACATATAATGGGAGAGGATCCTGTCTAAAAGATTAAGTATAACACCATTATGATGGGTACAAATTTCTTTCGTAGTAAGGGTGGATGCTAAATTGCTTCCACTGCTGTCAAATTATACTTCAGTGTAGCTAAGTGTGCCATTAAAATCACATATTACTGATACAGACAGTATTTATATAATTTAATTTTATGGCACATATTTCAAGCAGGATAAAGAAGAAATATTATCTGACTTTCCCCATGAAGTTTATTAGCATTGTCAAACAGACTCAGAATCAAGAGACTGTATCAATTAACACCAAAACCACTAGCATTATGGGACCTTTTATATTAAAAGAGTGTAGACCGAGGACGGAAAAGACATGGAGCTCTTTCTTTCCATGGGAAGGGTGGTGACATCTAGAAGAGCAGGTAGAACTCAAAACATGCCACAGAGACCCTGGAGCATGTGATGTTTTTTTCTGTAGAGAAGTCTAATTCTATTTCACGCAGGATGTTCAAAAGCTTTAAAGAGGAATGAAAAGACAAAGAATTAAAAAACTGTGTAGAGAAAACCAGAGATGATATGACAGGTGTATTAAATGCTGCAAGAGGCTAAAATCCTGCCTTTTCATTTCCACGTCCTAGGTTCAAATGCAACTTAAGACAATTATGGCAAAAGAGCATATTGCCATCTGACATTGGGCCAACAGCCTCTACAAAATGAGGTGGTGGTCACTGTCAAGTTGCTGTCAGATAAATATTACTGCAGCCATTATTAACCAGTCCTTGCTTGCAGGCTGCCTTACAGGGGAACACAAGACTCAAATGATCTCAGTAAACAAAAAGACTTACAGCTGAGAGCAGTTTCTCCAGTGGAGTTTGGGTTTTACTGGCTGAGCAGTGCAGGGATAAGTCAGAGCGTTCCCTACCCTTGTAGCTGTTCCCTAATCAGAGCCCTTCAGCTTCCAGCGCTGTCAGAATACCAATTTTGGCAGCAGTTTAAAAAGAAAACGCAAAGTGGATCATTGAATATAATCACAGTGGAATGGAAATGCTGTGTGCAGGTCTGACAGCAATGAGAAAATGGCGCTAAACTGCTAATGCATGCTGTAGGACACACTGAACGCTGGGATATGTGCTGTAAGATGGATCCGTGGCAATTACGTGTGACCATAAGGCAGCACTGGCTTCTTGCTGTCAGAACCAGATGTCTGAATGTGTTTTATGCATTTTTGTTGGCTTTTTAAAAAATGTAATAAATGGTTAATTTCAAAAAATAAAGCAAGATTATCCATCCCTGATGTGAATACTGTAGGCAAAAATAAGAGATGAAGGAATATTACTGAGTGAAATGAGATCCAGAAGGAAAAACCATGGACTAGTGCCAGTAACTCTAATACAAGAACCAATTTAAAATCTGGAGATTAAAAAGGACCAGCCTACCAGCAATTCAGTCAGAATTTATGTTACACTCATGTAAGTTTTGGACTTAAATTGTCAGGAAAAGACTTGTTGACACAGGTTAGAGGAAGTGAAATAACAACGTTGATTGTGCTTCACATCTTTAGTTAGGCATGTGAGGGCAGATCTGTAAAGGTATGCAGGTACTTGAGGAATCTGATAAGGGCCTTAACGTCTCCAAATCTCACAAGGGCCAAACCCATATAAATTAATTAGATGCTTACACCAATTTAAGATCCTTTAATTTTACTGGAGATAGGTGCCTAAATATTACTAAGGATCCATGGCTACATGTTTATCTGCATCTATGACCACCTAAACATCTTGGAAAACTTGGCCTGCAGTGACCGATTTCTACATGTCCATACCAATTTGCAGCCCCAGATCCTACTTACACCTCTGGAATTAATTTGCTTTCTGCAAGCGAAGAATCTCTCCAAGTGACTGTTTTCTCCCTTTGTGCAGCACTGGGGCTAAACCGCCACTCTGAACTATTTCTTCATCTGCTCCCCCTCCCTTCATGCTTCTGCCCCATATGGATGCAGGAGGGAGCAGGGGGCAGTGTTGGTAGTTTGCTGTGCCTTGCCCACAGGAGAGGAAGCATGCTCCTGCTGCATTCTAAGCTGCACTGTCCTCTCAGAAGCAACAAGGTGCTATTGAAGAAAAATGTCTTGGGAAAAGGGGCAGGCAAGGTCCTGGTAGAGCTTGTCTTGTACCAGGACTGGCCTCCAAGTCGTAGGTGCTAGATGGAGACAGAACAGGTTTCTCTCCACTTCCGCAGGCACTTCCATGGTAAAGTAGAATCTGATTCCTTCAACACCTTTTCCCTAAAGCTGTGAACTGGAGAACACAAAACAAGACACAGCAATGCAGAGCACTTAAGTGATGAGCACAGGGCTCACCAGTTAGTTATAGCTTCAGATGACTTAACGCAAAAGAAAAGGATTTTCTATGTTACGAGAATAAAGGACTCTTTCAGCCATATTTCTGTTATTTACACAATCAAAATAACAAGAAAATGCCTCCTCTTGTTCCTTTGATGTATACTGTGTTTCTGAGGTTTACCATGCTCACACTGGAGAACTTCATTAAAAACAAGAAAACAGCAGCTGATTTAAACTCATTATTAGCTCCACACTTTTTCTCATGCATGTGTGTCTGTGTGTTTATGTATGTATACGTGCACGCGTACACCATGTGTTCATATCTATGCGTTTTCCATACTAGCAGAAAGAACTGGAATTCCCTAAATGTCACTGAGAAGTGTAAATTATTTGATTACTAGATATCAAATGGGTAAAAACTTGCTAATTTGGAGAAGTCCAATAGCTGTGAACTCACTCTTTCTGAAAATACTGTAGACTAAGAATCGTATCTTTTTATATGCCTCTGTTCAGACTTTACATCCAAGGCTGGTGTAAGCTCTCTTCTTGCTCCTGCAAGCTGAACACCTTTGGGTAAATTGCATTTCCCATTTACCCATAAACTCTATCAGACACTGCAAAAAGCCAGTCTACCTCATTGTGAACATTTCGTGTCCCTCTCCTCACTCTGTGTGTATTTTGCACTTTCAAAGCCGACACTAAGGCTTCGAGTGCTCCAGGCAAATCATCAAGTATCTGTTCTCACCACAGGCACCCAGATATAAATAGTCACGGATTGCTCTGCTACTGCTCCTGTTTTGCTGCCTGAAGATACAACAGTTCCGGCAGATTCAAAAGTGATTTTGTTCTAGGCTATGTTTAAATACAAGTTTTCTGTTTGAGTAGAGTGATGAAAAGAGGAATAAAAATGAAGGCAGTTTGAAAACTGTAAAGAATACCTAATGCCTTAGGGAGTTGGAGACAAGAACTTTGGGGAGCTGGTTGCCCATTCTGTTCTAAGACAAGGACACTTTTGCTTTTCTCATCACCCTGAAAGTCCCTAGGAAGTTGCTTTCATTTAACAATTTATCCTGCCTTACTGAACACAGCTGCAGCTTTATTTTCCAGTTATCCCCCCGCCACTGGGCAGACCCTGTAAAGGGCTGGCTGCTCAGTCACTGAGGTACTGTTTCTGCTCTGTTGTATTAAATCACTCACTAGGCAAGGCAGCATGTGATACTTGCAGACTGCAAAGCTTAGCACTGAGCAGATAGCACTGATGAAAAAGAAAAAAAAAAGTCCTGTTTTCTTGCTCTGCTCTTAGGCCCTAGATCCTACTATGCTTTAAAAACACCCTAAAATCAAGCAGCTTCCTATTCTAGATGAGGCCCTTGAGAACAAAACCTGATGTTTTTAAAACTCTTCTGTATATCAGTTGTCATTGTCAAAGGCTGAGATGAGAGTAAGCAGACTTGTGATTTACAGTGAAACTGACATTTCCTCCAATAATTGAAAGAGATGTTGACTGAGATATCATCTGGCTAATTTCTTAGCTGACAAAAACTATAGATATATTGCTAAGTACAGTATGGATGCAGACCCTGGGATGTATTAAGCTGAGCAACGTAGCCATGCTATTCACTCACTATAGGGATCTGCGGACAGTCCTATTCCTCTAATTATGAATCTGCTCACCAGGAGGCAGCTGTTGGCATCGTCTTACCTGCAAGTCTCAAACCGTGTGGGCATTTTTGGTGCATGCTGGGACAGTACAGCTGGTACACAACAGATGGCATGAGGGAGTCCCTAGTCAGAGGATGCATATGTGCTCAGCCCCAAAGTCAAATCTGTGTTGTTATAAACCACGGGGTTGCCAGGCAGAGCCCATGAATGTGTCCGCAAGGTGCCAAGAGAAACTAGAGTAAGGCTACTGACTAAGTTTGCCATTTTTGCCATGGCCTAAGGGATGCTGTAGCTTAATGGGCTGTGCTGGCTCATTAGAGGTTTCCTTTAATTTTTTGTAATTGTTCATTGTAGCTAAAAGTATCAAAAGAATTAAGCACTGAGGGACAGCACAGTCAGCAGCTCTTAGGTCTTGGCTATTTCACAATATCGAGGAGAGAACCTCAGGAGGAAGATGAAGGGTGGGAATGAAATTTGGAACATACCACATAGACAAGGTAATTTGCCTTGCTTGCAAAGAAGTGCCTAAATACAGGCATTTCCTGTGCAAAGAAAACTGAAGACAGTCAACATTGAAAATATACTTAAATGCAGAAATCCAGGTGATTGTATGTAACTGGGAAGCAGGTGCTAGTTTTAAGCAAACCTCAGGGCTTGTTTAATAGAAGCACATCTGGTCTTTAAAAGTCAGCACAGGTGTTTGCATTTTAATTGCACAAATCCATCCTGCTGCCCCATGTTATGCCCTGGAAAAGTAAGAAGTCAGCTCTGAGATAGCTGTACTATTATTACAGGTGTTACTAATTGATCACATGTTGGTCATGAAATACTGAGTTTAGAGCTATGGCATTGCTTCTGTTTTGTGGTTCTTTGTTAGGTTTCATTTCAGAAAGATACTCTTGTTAATTAATAGTCTATAGTTTTATGGGTTCCTCTGAATTTGTAACATGAGTTACAGAGTTGTATCCTAGCATAGCAGTATCTGCTGTGATCATCATTTCGTTCCAAGGCCTGGCAAAATGATCAACATTGACTTTCAGAGATGTTTTGAAAATTCTTTGGCTGTGTTTTGATCACTTTATGGGCTAAGCTGCAAAAATATTAGAGAAGAAAAACATCTTCAAGTGCAAAATTTTTTCATAACAAGACAGCATGTTGGGAAATAATAGACGGGAGGAGTTATGATTTATGTGCTTAAGATTATTAAACAGCATTGAAAAATAATGAAATAGAGATACACTAAATAAAACTCAGTAATGAGTGAAGCTAATATCGGAACTAAACTGGCTTAGTTTAAGATAAAAACATTCACTAAACCTATCTGAACCATTACTAGGTACCTGGGAAGGAAATGTGTCCATCTGCTGGGTTGTCTGGACAAGAAATAAGCAGGCGTTGGTGGGGAATATGGGAAAACAAACATCTGAAGGTTAGAAATGAAAGGAAATAGCAGCTATTGTAGTCAGAATGACACCTGCAGGCTCCCAAAGATTCTAACCTAAGATAATAGGATGAATTTCCAAAAAAAAAAAAAAAAAAAAAAGGAAAAAAAAAAAGCCCACAGCAGTGAGATATGGATTTTCTTTAGTAAGGTGCCTGGAGAGCAAAGCTTGTTAAATGATGATCTAAAAAGTTAGGATCTCGGTGTTAGTCTACATTTCACAAATTTGAAGTGTTTATTTTGCTTTTGAGGTTTTGTTTGTCTTGAGGGGTTAAGTTTTTTTTCTTTAAGTTTTAGCTTTTGTGCTGGAGTTCTGCTTGTAGCATATGTCTTGAAGTATCCTGTGCAGGTGCCATATTTGGAATAGAGCCGGTTTAATAAGTGAGGGATTTAACTCAGATTTAGCTGAGATAAAAATAAGGATAAATTAAGATAGTTATGTTTCCTTCCTGCCTTTATCTATGTGACACTTCAGTATGGCTAAAATTATGGAGGAATGAGACATTTCAGATGAGAATAAGGCAGCCAAGAGATATAAACATTAGTGAGGAGGGAGCTGTTCTATTTTAAAAAGCTTTCTCTTTTCAAATCTGTCTTCCATGCTGAGAAGGAAGGCAAGGTGAAGGAAAGGTTCCCCACTGAATTTAGAGATGGCAGAATCAGTCTGCAGTAAAAAAAAAAAATGCTACTTGCAGGAGTGAAAGTGACCCACAAAATGCATGAAACTAGGAGAGTGTATGACAAAATCAGACAATGTCTGAAGACAAAAGAAATACGTTTTATGGTGAAGAGGGGACAGGGAGCAGGAAGAAGAGCTCTCTTTACATTGGAAGTTTTACGCATCTGGAGAGTGCCTGACAGGCACAGAGCAAAAAAACAACAACAACAACAACAACAACAACAACAACAACAAAACAACAAAAAACCAGGACTGTGTTAGCTGTGGAGACATTATTGAGAGCCTTTGAAAGAATGGCAGGCTTTTGGAAAATGACAGAAGCCTAAGTCAGAACCAAATTTAGGTTATTCAGCACAGTTATCATCCCAGTGACAAATGTGAGAACCGAGTGAGCACAAATACAATAGACGGTATTTAAATTTGGATAGGTTTGAAAACAAAATGCTTGATGAGGTTCATAAATGTCAAATGAACAGATGGAGCTGAGAATGAAACCAGCAGGGAGATAAGGCAGAGATTGCTGTGAGCATGGGTGGAAAACAGGAAACTCCAGCCGGTGGGCTATGGGCTAAGGATGAGGGACCAGGGACTGCTGAGATAAGAGCTGAGACAAAGGCGGATACAGACTATCCTCAGGCTGCAAGGAAGAGCAGAGGTCAACACTGTCAGTTGTGGGAAGAAGGACTCTGCTTGCAAATCTTGAAGCCAGGGCAAAGGTGGGGAGTGGGGTGGGCAAGGGAACCTGCTCAGAGTCAGGGTGCAGCTGAGT
>NW_009717766.1:40351-55476 GCF_000703405.1 Apaloderma vittatum
ACAGGTTTGGCGGTCTGCATGCACGACCACATCCCGGCACCCCCAGGTTTTGTCATCAGCTTGAGGAGGTCCCTGTGTCCCTTGACAGGATACTCCTGCCTCAAGCACAATTGTTGCCGTGTGGAGGGCTTGCATACAGCCATGCTGTGTGGGCACCTCGAAGGCAAGGACGCTTTTGCTGGGCTGTGCTTGCGTTTGGGGCCTTGTGTAATGCGGCTGTGCCATTCTCTCCAGGGCCACGTTGTGCTAGAGGCTGGAGAATAAACAAACCTGCACATTTTGTCCTGACAAAATGAGATTCCTTTTTAAAAAAAAAAAAAAAACAAAAAAACAAACCAGAAGTAGCAACTTTCTTTCCTTTCAGGTCAAGTGCTCCCCAACATCATGCTGACCTACAGGAGGGCACTGTGGTTTAACCAGGATGGAGGGTCACCTGAGATTTAGCTTTAGCTTCACACTGTCTACCGTAAAACAGTAACTCAATGAACTGCCAATGTAGAGTCCTCCCAAGCAAACAATGTCTCCGTTGCAAGGCTGAGCTGTATCATAACCCTAAGGAGCAGTCTACTTTGACTATGCTCTCCAGTGACTGCTGCACAGTGGGAGCAAGCTGCAGGCCCGGATGACTGCAGAGGCTGGACACCTGCATGTCCCCTTCACACAAATTGCAGCAGATTTCCATGGGACTCTCAGAGGCTCTCAAAACCAGGCAGTATGCCCGTTTCCAAGTACAGGCTGACTACTCTCAGAGTATCAAACACGAGGGTTTTGTCCACACATTTATTTACTTTACAAGCACAAACATACAATTTGCGGATCATATTGTTTGTTTCGTTGGTTAATATGTTTTTACGGTCTGATTGACCATAGCACAAAAAAAATGAGACTGCTGTTCCCAAATTTCACCTTTAAAGATCCTTTCAACATTTAAAATATTGCTTCATCTTCATATTCTTTTTATTAACCTTATTGTTTCCTGTGTAACCACCACATTGCCTGAATGCAACTTAGCTAAAGAATGACTGTCCTTTATTACTTTAGTTTGCTTCATCAAATTAGAATAATACATTGAGCATATTTTTTTGCTGCTGTCCTTGGGTACCCTTTAGGAAAGAGTATTAATTTCTCAGGCAGTTTTTGAAGTGCACTGTTATGCTTACCGAATTTTGGAGACCATCAGAATGCAATATGTATGTAGTGAAAATGTTATGTGCATCAAAATCCAGTGGGTAAGAAATTTGATACCACACTGACTAATGCTATTTCTTCATATACTAATGCTGTTCCTTCATATAATTATAATACTAAAGCATTACATGCAAAGCAAATTATTTTCCTCTTTTTTTCTTTTTTTCTTTTTTTTTTTAAAACATGAAATTGCAACTGTGGCAAAGTGTGTCTCTTTTCTATCCCCCACAAAAAGTAGGGGCAAGAAAGACAGAAATGTAAAATGTACTTAATGACTTCAAACACTTTTCTTATGATACTGACTACTTATGACACAGGCAGGTTTCTTTTAAGAAGTAATGTATTTAGGCTTTTGTGCCATTCTAGAACAATCAACATTTATAGAAGAAAAAATGACTCTATGAGTAAGTAGAAAAAGTATTCTACAAGAATAAATGGGTTTTTTGCAGGCAGATAAAGGCATTTGCAGATGTCCTTGCATGAAGGCTGCTCCAGAGTTTGTAAATAATTCTAGTCCAATATTCCACCCTCCTTACACTCATTTAAAATTGAATTAGAATTCAAGTAAAGATTAACCACCCACAGAGTCTGGCACAACAACAGAAGCACTAACTTTTTCCTACATGCTATTAGCAGGGGGAATTTAGGCTAAAGATTTTCACTAAAATAATATAATTTTTAATTGTTGAGTGTCCACTATTTTTCTTCTTTCTTCTCAATGACTGAAAGTTTCCACACACCCTCGTGGCCCAAGGTCATGTCTAGTCAATATATATTTTAGATAGTGAAAAATAGACATTCGTATGAGCAAGAGAAGAAGTTACATAGCAAGACCAGGAAATTGTTTTGGCTTGATTAATTGGAGTCTAGTATTGGCAAGGAAGAAAGAGTAATTTCTTGTCTATCCATCTCTCACCCTTAGTCATTCATTCAAAACAGTTAAAATTGCACGACAACAAAAATTTACAGGCATTTATCTTTGTCTTCATATTTAAGTGTAGCATTTCCTTCAGTTATTTTGAATGTTTGTAGTAAAGGAATAGAGAAAAGACTAAATTTTGAATTATCAAACACAGGATTTAATGGGCTGAAATAACAGTGTTGTTTATTCCAGCCTAATTTTCAGATGTTAATGTGTTAATGGATGGCTGAATCTTGGATGTTGCAACTGACACTAAATAAAACTACACAAAATTACTGTTATTAAGCTTGAAAAGGCATACCCAAATGTGAAATTTAGCCAGGTTATTCAGTCTTCGTACCTGGGTATCAGCACATGCGATATTAGAAATGAAGTTACAGAGATAACTGCATATGTATGTAAATATCTTCAGTAGAGTTTGGAGCTGTAGTTGTAAAGCATAGTGACATTGCCCCAAAATGTTACAATATAAGGGATGATCTGACAAAATGTTTTATTCAAGCGAAGGGCAAAACTCCTACTAACTTTTAATAAAGCAAGAATTTCCCCTCTGAGGGAAATGCAGTGTATTTTTTCACCAAACTGCAAGGAAACCACGGTAGTACTCTGTGTTACTAAACTGTTAATATGGAACTATCTGTCTGTGGAAATTAAGAAGAAAGCACCGATGAGAGCATTGGCTTACAGCATTGTGAATCAACCCCATCAGATGCTCTCTGCTTGCATATGCTAGCAGTAATGCAAGGCTAAGACAATGGAGATAATGGGATCATTAAAATGGAAGTTTGACAGAGATTTACTGTTCTGGTTTATTGTATTACCCATTCCTTTCAACAGAACTGTGTTGTCACACGACAAAATTTCTCAACCAGGTCTATTAGAGTGAACATCTCATCATTTTTAATCACAGCTGAAGCTAGGGTGTTGGCCAATTAACAAGAAGCTTCCTCCCTTTGCTGTAAAAGTTGCATTTCTAAATCTTGTCCTTCCTGTCTATCATCTAGGTTTCTGTCTTCATTCTTCTTCCTTGGTAGCTACTTCCCACTGAGTGGATATATAATGTAGAGCCAGAGGTCTTCAAACATCAGTACAAATTGTATACACTGTGACTAGTTCCACCGAAACCATGCAGATTGGGTGAGATTAAGTTTTTGCAGGATTGGAGCTGCAAGTTATACCACTGGGCATGCTGAAAAGGAAATTCTGTGACTAGATTCTGTTTCCCACTTTTGTCTATTAGGCAGTACGGTACAAGATAAAAAAATCCACTTCTCAGATGGAAAAGTAGTTTTAGGAAATAATTCTTTCAAGAGCTGACATCCTATTTCACTAAGAAGGACTCACCTTTCAAGATATCCATTTTTCCAGCTCTGAATTTCTGGTATGAATGTTTCACTTGCAAAGACATAATGTTCCCTGATTTAAAACAAAACAAAACAAAAAAATCCCATACCCCAACAAAACTAATTTCCTTAATTTTCTCTTGGCCAGACTGCTACATTTCTATAGAACTACATCCAGTCCAGGGAACAAACTATGCAGCTTTTTTTTTCTTTTGTTTTTCCCCCAGGCATTCATAGATTCTATTGTCTTCGGATAAAATTTTCTCTTGTTGCAATGAACATGCTTGAAACGCTGTATACCTTACATTTCATGTAATACTTCTAGGATGAGTGATCAGATAGCACAATGGTCTTCAGTAGTATTCTGATAATTCTCAACTTGTCCTTGAGAGAGCTTGCTCACACCAGGAAGTCAAAGAAACTTCAACATTCATCTTCTGAGATGTGAGTGCTTGATCTCCTGCTTCAAGTATGAGCGCTGTATCATCAGAATGCATAGAGCCCACATTCTTCTCCTGTACCCATGAGCGTTTTACATTAATTTCGTTTTCAGTGCTTTTCCTTCCTTTCAGTTTCTTGCTTGCTCACTGTGATGTTCTGTCTCAGACTACTGCAAGAAGACATAAATTTTAAGCGAACATCTCCAAGTAACCAGAAAATTGAACTATTAGGTGTGAAACCTTTTCTGTGGTGGTGGGACACATCTGTACATAGCCCATTCAGCAGCAATCATGTGGGAAAACATGGAGGCTTAAAGCGAGAAAAACATGTCCTCTGTTTAAACGAATATTAAAATATGGCACTGTTTCTTCAGCAAAGTTTAGGTCAATGTGAGGGTTGCTTTGAGCATTTTGGGGGAGCTTGCCATCTGCGGGTTGCTTTGCCATCTATGCTGTTTGATGGCCACTGGCATGAGCACTGATTGCCAGGTGCGTGTCCCTTACTGTCATCTATTTGAAGGCAAGCTAGACATCAGCACTCCTACCACGTGACTAGCAAAGCATGTGGAACTGGGTCCTGAACATTGCACCATGCATGGAACTATGCTAGAAACCACTCAGACATATAGGCTCCCTTGCAAACCCTAGATTTCACCTCTGCGCTAATATATTTCAACAGGGAACTTGGAGGATGGGTTGAGATAGCTTTAACTTTTCTCAGTGCAATGTTCAGCTGAAAAAAGTTTAACAGAATAATCTGAATTTCACATTGATAAAGTTTCAGAGGCCAAACTACATGCTGTCAGCTAAAGTGCAAAAGAAGGATTGCACACAGGAACAATATGGAAAAAACTTTCCCAGAAAAACTTATGATTCAAGAAAATTTAAGAATGGCTAAAATAAGTATATCACCAGCCAGAAGTTTTTCTATAAAGTATTCACTTGTTTCTATTTAGAGTTCTAAAACTGGCCAGTCCCACACTTGCCTTCCAAGCTCATGTTATATTATAGACCTACAAACAGACTGAAAATGACCAACTAGTTAGAGAGACAGATGGAGCACAGGACTTTTTTTTCCTTTTCTTTTTTTTTTTTTCTATTAAAAAACGGGTATCCAAATTAAGTGTTCAAATTACCATGACCAATTCGTGTATGCCATTTGCATGACTTGCTAACACTTCTGCACATTTCAGGAAACTCATTTGCCTTTTAAAATTGAAGCTGTAGTGTTCAAATGAAGTGCCTACCCTTCAACTCAGTAGGTGCCTGATGGAGCTGAACAGCTGCACTGGCTTGAAAAGAGTTGCTATTGTGCATTGCGCATTACGTTCCTGAGAGCAAGAACTGACTGCTGCCAGCCAGCAGGGCTCTCCACATTCACTGCTGGTAAGCTGAGAAACTGATGCTGCTGAGTACTTTCCCCTGGTTTACTTTCCCCTGTGACAATATGTCTCTACGGACAAACCTTTCCTGTAGTTATCCTAGAGATAAGAGAAGTGTAAAGGGTGTAGTTACAGATGATACAGGTGAAGGACAAAGTGCCAATCTCTGCTACTTCATCACTAGTTGGGCTTTTTCTCTGACTGTAATCCCTTGGTGACATCCTTGGCTAGGTAGCACTGAGCACTTGCTGCTTAGTTCACACTGCAGCCCATCAAGAAAGAGAAGGACACTGTACTTGTAAGTGTTGATTCATCTTTCAGTGCCAAGTGTAATAGCACTAAAACCAAAAAAATAACGCTTTATTCAAGTGCACACCACGTATTCTTCTTGATGGTCTCTTTAAAGCATTATATTCTAACTAGGCAGGAGGTTCGTATCTGATGATGACCAACACTGGCCACTTGCTATGCTGGCTGGCAGGCGTGAGTAGTCCTGTGGAGGCAGCACAATCAGCCTCTGCGGAGGAAAGAGTCCTTCACACCACTCAGCAGCAATCCCTCCTGCCAGTTAAGGAGGTTTGTGGATGAAATCCAAAGGGAATTGCAGCCCGTTTGCCTTGGCTGGGAGAAGGAAGGCTCAGGTCTGTGCACCGTGGATGCAAGCAGGGAGAAAAGGAAAGAGCTGTTTGCAAACAGCTCTCTCTTAGTAAACACAGATGGAGACTATTTTAAGATTAAAACAAAAGTGGTACTTTTGGAAGGACAAGGCACATTTTTTAACCCTTCATCTCTTGCTAAGCTAGCAGACTCTTGGAACAAGAGTACAGTACAGCATTTTTAAAGGCCCCATTAAAGGCCCCATTATGGTATGTAAATGAAATACCACTGAGAATTCATGCACTATATATTCACTCTCGGTCACAATGACATGGCTTTGACATACACATTAAAACCAGGCTGGGACAAACCCAGCACCAAGGGGCACTGGCAAACAGCAAAATGTATGTCTTCTGTGGTAGAGGATGGAGGGAATAGAGGGAAATCCCAAAAGACAGGTTACAGAGGTCTGACAAGTATTCTTTCAATTGTCAGACAAGGCAAACTGAAATATCATTTAGTGATTTAAGTGCACCCATGGGATGTGAGCTGGAAAAGCTGTCAATACCTTGACTGTCCTGCCCTCAAGGGGGATGAGATTTATTATGGATGAGAGGGTTTTGGAGGCAGTATCTTCAAACCAGTTCTTCTGCTGGTCAGTGGTAGAAGTGCTGGGCTATAGTCCTTCATGGGTAACATCTTGGACTGAGCTAAAACTCAATAAACAGAGAAGAAAGATCACGTCTGCTTAAAATCAGAAACTTGATCCCTCCTCTTTTGCAGAGCTTGTGTTAGTCAAAGCAGGGAAGCTGCATTGTAGTGTAGAACTGTCATGGTTCAGTAATCATTAATATTTTATGTTTTACAGAAATCTAAGTTTTGAGATGGTAAACTCATAGCAGACTAAAAAAAAAATAGGCATGAGAATGACCATTTTTTTATGAACTGAGTTTTTCACTTTAAAATACTGCAGGTAAGGCTCAGTTGTCATGAGCCCACATGGACACCTTCCGTTATGCACAGCCCTGCCATTAGACTACGCTCTTACAGTGAAAAGCATTCTGTCCATGGTGAAATGATCCTTAATCAACATCAAGTTATTCTCTTGTTCAGTGGCAACATTACTGCATGTCTGTGAACAAAGGTAGAGAGGATCTGACCTGTTAGTAGTTCTGCACGTATATTACCAAGATGACACTTTGGTTCCTTCTCTAAATAGATTTATCAGATCATATTAAATTTTAAAGCAAGTTGAAGAAAATAGCTTTCTTAAACTGGGGGACACAGAATATTCATGGAACACTCAAAAAAAATGTAACCAATTTTTTTTTCAGTTTTGTGTCTTCCACAAGAGTTTTGCATTTGCCATCCCCCTTCTAATAATCTCTATCCATTCAGTTATTGCAATATGATCTCAGAAATCCTTTATTTTTCACAGGAGTGGTAGGATAAAAGTACATTTTTTAAGAGCAAATCATACTCCTACATCTCTGTTGCCTCCAGGCACTGGCAAACTATGTCTGTGTTACATTTCTACAGTAGCACCTCTTGGGTGCATTTCTGCAGTTGAGAAACAGGATGTCCTGATGCAGGACCCCTAGAAGCTGTCTGGACTTCTCGAGGATGTGCCTGTGCACAGGAATACTGCATTGCAAACACAGCATAGAGTTGGTTCCTCAAAAAGTCCTAACTGGACTCTAAATGCTGTTCACTGCCCTCTTCCTCCACACCTCCATCCTCAAGTACAAGACGACTAGCAGGAATTTTTTTTTTTGGCATTGTGGTGCAACGTTAATTACAAGACTATCCCGACCACTCTAGGACACGTAGCCAGCTGGTCTCATTTCTGTGTGGGGGTAATAAACACCATGCACATTTCCTGTTTCCTGATCTCACAGCGAGTATATTTATATGTACATAGATTTGATGGTTGATTTCAACATTCATCGCTGTTTCCCAGATCACTTCCGGCTTTCCTTGTCCCCAAAGCACACTCCTTCCTGAATTGTATCAAAGTAAGGTACATTTCTGGGTGGTGAACATCTGTTTCCGGACAGGTAACACCCAGCAGAAAAAGATAACTTTTGACAGTTAATGTTTCAGCACGTAGATATTTTTGCAGAGCCACTAAATCCCAGCACAGCTCCTGCACACCCTACTAAAGTTGGTAAAAAGCAACGCTTTGCTAGCTGGTATGGATCTAACTTTTCCTCACTTTTCATTTGACCTTGAGCTATGTACCAAACAGCAATTGGTGTTGTCCGTAAATGTAAAGGCAGAACAAAGCTAAATCCAAACAATTAAGTTATGTGTAGTCCCTCACCTTTGCCTATACACTAGTGCTTCGTCCACTCTTATTTCATGTCTAGCACATATGTAACAGCTTTTCATCGCACATAAGATAATGCCTTTTGCATTAACATATGCACATAAGTTTTATTTTATTGATAACTTCATTGTTACAAGATGTGCATATTAATTGCTGGTTCTCTTGTTCTTGTTTGGGATAGGCACTTTTGTAACTATCCCAACCTGGTGTATTCTTTTTTCACTTTGTCTCAACCAATTCCTTATAAAAGGTATTTGTTTTTCAGAATAACTCCACTTCTGTTTATAAATCTTAGTATTTGAAGAAGATAACGTTTTGATGACAATACAAACTAAAGTCTTTTTTCACCCTTTAAACTCTTCTACCATGGGTGGAAGCCAGATCTGCACAAATCCACTAGTCTGCATTGAGCTATTGCTGGAGGTACAGATCTCAAAAAGAACTCTGTCCCTGTAGACTGCATGCTCTTTTTTTCACACCTAGCTTGGATATTCAACAGAGGTCCCACTTAAAACATTTTTTCACTTATCTTGAAAAGCTGAGAGAAGACAATTTCATAAAGGTCACCAATGCAACTTCTACTCAACAAAGCGCACCCTCAGCAAATCTGCTGATGATATAAAACAGAGGAGTGGCTGTTACGTCAGCTGGCCACATTGCCATTACGACAGACCTGGACACACTGGTGATACAGGATGACGAGAACTCCATGTAGTTCAACAAAGGGAAATGTAAAGTCCCCACCTAGTGAGGAATAACTGCATGCACCAGCGTAAGAGGCTGACTAGCAGCTTTGCAGAAGAGACTCAAGGGGGCCTGGCAGATGCCAAGCTGACCACGAGCCACCAGTGTGACCTTCCCACAAAGAAGTCCAGCAGTGTCCAGGACAGCAACAGATTGAGGAATGTGATCCTTTCTCTCCACTCAGCGCTGGCAAGGACACACCTGGAGTGCTGGGTCCAGTACTGGCCTCTCCAGTACAAGAGAGACATGGGCACACTGGAGTGGGTCCAGTGAAGGGTCACAAAAAAACTGAATGTACTGAAACATTTGCCATACAACAACACGCTGAGATTGCTGGGACCACTTAGCCTGGACAAGACTCAGGTGGATCTTACTTGTGTGTATTACACCTTATGGGCCAACTGAAGAAGATGGAGATATGACTCTTCGCAGTTGTGCTTAGTGACAGGATGAGAAGCAATATGTACAAACTGAAATGCAGAAAATACCATTTAAACAAGTGAAAAAAACACTTTTAAAATTATTTTTTTATTACAATGCAGTCAAACACTGGAACAGAACCCAGAGAGGCTGTAGAGTCTCTATCTTCGGAGACAGTCAAATCCATTGGACATGTCCATGAGCAATGTTCTGTATTTGAACCTGCTTTAAGCAGAGGTCAGACTGGGCAATCTCTAGAGGCGCTGGTCAGCCTCAGCCACACAGAGGTTCTGTGATTCTGTGATAGAAAGTCCAACGAAAAATAAACTTTCCTTATGTTTCTAACAAATAAAAGAAAATGGACCACAAGGGGTGGAGTAGCTGTGTGACAAAACCCAAGTTACACAAACGATGGCACTCTTTTTCCATTTTGGAAGTTATTCCAGACCAGGTTAATTTCAGTGAGGTAGTGAGCGGTGAATAAATTGTAAGATCAACTCCAAATGTTGATAGTTCCTTATTGCGCTTATGAAAAATATTTTTTTCCATGGTAAGTACTTCTTAAGGCTCTGAATTTCTTCATTTGAGAACAAAAGATAACACACCACATGCAAAACAGAAGACATATTTTATGTCTTTTTAGTGACTCTTCCCAAAATATTAATTGAACGTGTTTAAAAACTAGATTACATGATTCTGGTAGATTACACCTGGGTTAATGCCAGCAAGTTACACACTCCAAGAAATGTGAAAATCTCCCCAAACTACAGTGAAATTAATGCTGCCAAAACTGCATTGAATACTTTCCAAAAGTATTTCCAAATAAAACTCCTCTATTACTCACTTGGGTGCCAATAAACAGGTCAACTTTAAACCTTGGAACTTTAAATGCAGTAAAAGCCAAGAGCTCATTTACTACATTTTCATGACAAGCAGGATTTTCTTTTTTTTTTAATTAGAGCTTTTAGAGGACACTTTCTATATTAAGAAGTAAGTTGCTTTTCCTGGCTTTACTTAAATTACTGACCTTTTTGTGATCTTACATAGAATAAAACTGCAAAAAAAAAAGTTATAAGATTAACTGCCTTCTCAAATAAAATGGTGAAAATAAAGGGTCATAATTTTGATCTATACCATTGTAACCAAGGAGATGATATAATTTTCATTTGGAAATTTATTGTGAGTGCCTAGCAATCTAACTATCCTTCCATGTATTTTTTTCCCTTATAATGAAAGTTAGTCTAATGATAAAATGTTTAGTAAATTAAATCATGATACTGCCTGTATCAAATCCAAATTGTCAGGCTCTCATATGTGTCTAATTACTGAGTAAATGTAACAATAAAATATAGTAGTGTAAATACAAATGAAATAACTACCAAAAAAAAGCATCCATGTAATTATTTTTCATTTTTAATATTCATTATACTTTATATTGGGGTCTTTGGTCTCTCCCAGAACACTCTGTGCCAGATTTTGCTTTTGTTTAACTCCAGAGAATGTTGTACAGCTATGGCAGTGACATACTTGTTACCGTACAGGACCCCTTTGGGTTTGAGGAAGGCAGGACTTTATAGATAGAATCTTGCACATTTAGCTGTGAAACTTCCAGGTAGGCAACACTGCTACATTACACAATGTCATTTATATATGTATATGGTACCTATGGATGTTTATGACATCTGCTGCAGACCAATAGGCTTCTAATTGAGAGTTCTGTACGCAGGGATTGATTTTAACTTTCCATTTCAGTCTGTGTATATGCATTGTTTTCACCAAGTGATCTCTAGAAAGGCATTTCGATAGTACAAACCATGAGATTTTGAAGACAAAAAAGTGGAACAAGAAGGAGGAGAAAATGAATGGACTTGTTTTCAAAAATTGAATTGAAATGGGGGAAAGGCCTTCACAGAAAACAACAATCCTGCAAAATCTCAAAACACTCCTAAGAAGAAGCCGAGGAAAGATTGAGAATAAAAATGATTCATCACTCTTTAGGAGGGCAAAAAGCAAAGGAGATGTAGAAAAACACACATTTGGAACAGAAGAATAGGATGAAGGAAAATGTTCCTAATAAAACTAATTGTAAATACAAATTGAGGAAAAAATTCAGAGAAATAGCTGAAGAAAACACAAGGAGGAAAAAAAACCAACCCAGTAATCAAGGATTAAGCTTGTTATAACATACATACATACAATCTGTTAAAGACTTATAAAATGACTATTAAGAATAAGCTCTATTTTTTTGATCCCACCAGGGCAGTGAACATGCTAGAGAGATCCGGAGTACATCTGATGTATGATCCTCATAGAATCATAGAATGGTTTGGGTTGGAAAATATCATAAAGATCATCTAGTTTTAAACCCCCTTCCAGGGGCAGGGACACCTTCCATTAGACCAGGTTGCTCTAAGCCCCATCCAGCTTGGCCTTGAACAGCTCCAGGGATGTGGCAACCAAAACCTTTCTGGATAACCAGTTCCAGGGTCTCACCTATTGCATCCTTACAATATGTTGTAGATGAACCGGGATTTTAGATATACCAGTACAAGGGGAAAAAAATCCCCAAATATCTCTACTCTTTCTTGTTCCTAACACATAGAAAGTGTTGCTATAGGTTTTTTGAAGGGCTGAGATGATACCTTATACTGAAGTTTATAGACCCACTTTAATTGTGTCATAAAAGACAATTTTCTGGTTTTTGGAGAAGGAGGGGAAAACAGAAAAATGGTGCAAGAGTGAGAAGAAATGCACTTTCCTGCAGTGATCTGCTGGAGGAGATTTTGGAGTCTCAAGCATTGTCAGCAGAGGATATCCCTTAACAGGATCAACTCTCCACCATTCCCTCTGCTGCTGCCCTATCTCTGCACCCATGCCTGGTATGGCATATTGCTGCTCTCCTTTCTGTTACCCAGGCTCTGACTCAGAAACACACATCCTGATTATCAGAAAAGGCTTAAAACTTTCAGCTCCTGACCTAGCTTCCACAGCTTGCCCTCTCCAAAACTCACGTGGAAACCCACTCCTCGCAGCCCAGATAGGCATTATCAAAAGGACATCCGGTTCCCAGTCTGTGGTAAGAAGTCTGGTGCCAGCAACACTACAAAGTATTCACAAAAGCATCTGGAGGGCGAAGGAGCATGAATGTAGGAGGAGGCAATGGGAGTGGGGTCAGGAGGGGAGTGGCTCTGGGGCAGGCAGGGTGTGGGAGATGTGATGACCTATGGGAGGAGGGCCAGGGAAAAGAATTTTGTATGCACACAGTACCTTGCTTTAGTAAGTGCAGTGCCATCATTGGCACAGGTATTTTCATGTCTGCTTCTTGTAACAGTTTTCTGCTGCTTTTACATACATGTTTTGATTATGGCTGATTGAACATACACCAGTGTGACAGGACCCCCATGGCATTACTCATTTACTGTTACAGCTAGCTAAGGACTCACAGGTAAATACAAAGTAGTTTTTAATACAAAACTTCTGGGTTTGGTTTGTTGGATTTTTACACCATTTTAATTTGTTTGTGTGTTTGTTTTCAATACTTTAAAACTCTTCTCAAATTAACTGAGCTTAGTATTTCAAAACATACCAGTGGACTGATTTACTCTTCATATAAAGATTTTTTGGACTTTCCTTCCAATGATATTTCCCTGTCGGATGTGTATAAATGCCTCTATCAAAGCTAATAGTGTTGTAGGTACCATGAGCTTAAGGAATTCTGTGGGATATGGAAGTAGTTTCTCAGGCCTTTCTTCATCATCCACTCTGCCTTGTGAATTTTTCATCACAGTCCCACACCAAGAGAGGAAAAAAAAAGTGTTTGCTCTCCACATTGCTCAAGGAAAAAACTGAAGTAAAGCAATTAATCTGAAATAAAATTATTTTTATTATTAGTGCTCTCACGGACAAGTTCTAACTACAGTACAGCTTTAATGGAAAGATCATTCAGCCACGCTGTAAATTTCCACACACAGACAAGCACCTAAAACGAGAGCCAAGGTATAAAAAGAAGAGCTATCCTTGTAAGCCCTTTGTGTTGATCTAGCAGCATCTGTCCTGGGCACACCAGCCAACAGAGACCTCTAGAGGCTTCTCATGGCTTCATCCTCCCGCGCATTGGCATCCATCAGAAAGGAGATGCATCTGAATACTTCACCATCTGTGGGACAGCCATTTGCTCCCATGGTGAGTACATGAAAGTCCCACAGCTTTCCCATTTCTAGACCATATGCTGCTCTCATTTATATCCCATGGATTTGGAACTGAGGCATAATGTAAATGGGAAAGCCTAGTTATCAGGATCTGCTGTTTAATTTATGCAAAACTGGGGCACTGTCATTCTGCAAATCATATGGTACACATTTTAGGAATCCATCACTTACATAAAGATGGGGGTGTCCTGAAAAGTAGTATGTGTATGAAGACACACATCTGAATCACAGAATTCACACCCAGATTTCTATTACTACCTCACTTCCAGACTCTGCGATATTCATTTCTCGCTTTTAGGTTAGATTGCTGCAGACATAAAGATGAAATTTGCATCTGGGCTAGGTTTCCAAATGCCTTCAATATTTAGTTGCATCTGTGGTTTTCAGTCAGCCCTCTCTATTTAAGAAAACTCCTTTTCCTCAAAATTCTATGAAGACTATTCTTTCTGTCTTCTAAAAGTACATTTTTTACCAATTCAGTCTGTGAATAATTTGGTCCTCTGTAAATGATATACTTTATTCATTCTTTTGTGAATCAAAATAAGAAGTTGGCTCTACCATGGTCGTGAACTCTGCAATCTGTGCTTCAAGTCAGATGATATGGACACATTTTTTTAAAATTTTTAATTTTTTAATTTGCCTTATAGGCTTGGCAAACATCAGCAGTCAAACTCATCATATTGCTTCCATCAAACCACACTCATACACAATTTCACGACACATACTTTCAGTGTTTTTGAGTCCAAGTATTTAGAAGTGTTATGAACCTTTTGTCGATGACAAGCTCTTGGGGCCATGGCAGCACAGTCCCAAGGGCAGCACCAAGTAACGTGAGATGAACTAAGCTTTGACTAAGCTAACCTTGTCCACCTTTGTGTGTGCCAATCTTGATTAGCCGGGCATCTGGTACTGTCTAGGAAGAAGAAGTAGAGAAGGCTGCAACCAGGCAGAATCCTCATTGCATTTGCTACTAATTTGCATGCCCATTTGTTTTTTTTCAGATGACATGTTTTTGCCTATTGCCCTAACTGAAGGCCAGGTGCATAATGCTCCTAACAGTTACAAGCTAGGAGTTTTGTGCCTAGATGCTTTGTGGATTTGAACTTCAGTGTCTTCCTCCTGGCAAAGTGAGGGTATCGCCTCTGCCACAAGCCACTGTACCACTGAGGTGAAACATTGAAAAAACACTGGTGGCACCAGATAGTTTATTTCTGTTGTTATAAAGAGCTTTAATAGGACAGGCTGTTCTTCTCATGTCCCATTTGTCATAACTGTTATGACTCCAAGAGTCATAACTCTTGGAGATCCCTTTCATTAAAAGTAGTGGTCTAGCAGTCTTTAAAGTGGGGAAGGAAAAAACAAAACGAAGAGGTCCCTTCTTCATGCTATTCAGTTCCCCTTTCCTTTATTTTTTGCAACATTCCCATGCAATATGGAGGGTTGCCCACTTCAACTTAGCCTTTGAATAAGCTAGCAATGCCGCTTACCAAGTTCTGTCAAGTATTTCTTGCAAAGATATAGAAATTCACAGAATCACAGAATGTTAGGGGTT
>NW_009717767.1:0-10213 GCF_000703405.1 Apaloderma vittatum
CCGCCCTCCTCTCCCCCCTCCCCGGCTCTCCGTCTCCTCTTTCAACAGCATCTTCTCTCCACGGGCAGAAAAAGCACGGCGGCGGGCAAAAATGCATCCCCAGCACCACTCCCCAACATACACAAGAGTCCCTCCCCAATGTCGTTTTTCCTGCCTCTCCAGCTGCCCCGCTCCCCACCTCGATCAGGGAACAGAGGTGCTGCGGGCAGCCAGGGGTGACCCAGCACAATCTGACACGGACAGGGTTTAGGGCTTGCACGGGGCTTGGGGCTTCTGCGGGGAGGCGGCTTCTCCTTAGTTGCGGCTCTGTTGGAGCTACAGCTTCAGGAGCAATAGCCCGTACCCAGGTACCAGCAGTAGACAGCGTTTGAAGACAATACAGACTTCCTTACGGCTGTTCTCCAGAGGTAGAATAAGGGTGTGGGCAACTCTTCAGAGGTTCGAAGTTTAACGTCTAAGCTTGCGAGGTACGGAGAACAACTCATCCTGTCCCACGAGATACTCAGGCCCAGTGATTATAAGGGCACATGGAGAAACCTGAGGTCACATTCCCTGTTGTGTCTTCCTCACTCACATTCCACTCTGAAATCCTGTAAGTTGTTTAGGGCCACCTCCAAACTTAAGGAGAGACAAACTATTGCTCTTTGCAAGAATCTTGCTTAAGATGATGTCTCCAGGAGGAAAGGAGGTAGAGGGAACAAAACTAAAACCACCTATACATTCCCTCCCCATTCGACCGCTGTGATGAAAATAGCCTTTGAAAGATGAAAATACTATGTTAGAATCTCATTTGTCACCAATTATGTTCTCACTCACACCAGTGCAGCTATCAGAGCTATAACCAGTATCAACCCGAACAAAACAGTGGCATGAGTGTAATAAGGCTGTGTCAGGAGCATTAAACTTCAGAGCAACTTTAGATCTAGGTGTGGTTCCATTGCTTACAGTAATGAGTCACCACCTGTTATTTCTTAAAATAACTAAAGTAGTAGCTGAAAGTAAATTTAGGGTTTATTTTCAAATTTTGTAAATCATTTTGGCAAGATGGAGTCTATTACATTCTTGTGGTAAAGTCCTTTAAACTGATCCAAAGTTGTTTTCTAACAGCGCTACTAAATTAGACAATAATGAATCTGCATTTCAGAGCCCTGCCTGGCTTGCAGATGGAGTATTTTTGATTTTCATATTATTTAGGCCTGATTTCAAAGTGGCCAAAGCCAGAGAGGCATGTGCTCATTTTGTACTGAAATGGGCCCTTGAGCAGTGATTTGCCACACTTGATGGGGATTAATCCAGAAAATGAAGAAGAAATTCAGGCCCTGTACAGATACTGGCACAAAGCCCAAAAGGTAGAGCTCCAGAAGGCAAATGCTATTCATATTTTCATTTATAAGAAGCTGAGGACAGAAAAGACTTACTCAATGCTACGAGTGAAGGACACAAGCCTCTCTCGAGTACATGTTGTTGGTGTTTGAAGCATTATCTGAAACTGGTATGCAAGGGGTTAACTGTAGCTAATTTTCCTTCAGTACACAGGTTTAGGGTGTAAAAAGAGGTTATCAGAAAGACAGAACAGTGAATTTCTTTACAGAACTAAAGATTGTCATCAGTACTTGAGAGCAGCGGCTTGAATTTTAGTCTAGGAACTTGTTTACTAAGTAAATTAAACTGCAACAGTCAATGATTTTTTGACATTAAGATTGTACTTTATGCAGTCTTCTCCAATATTCCACTTATTGATGTTATTTAGATGTTAAAATGATAATGCATAAACAAGATCAAAGATACTTAAAAAGAAAAAATAATTATATAAAATTCTAGTAGCATTTTAGCCTCAGAACAACACTATCTGAATCAAAAAGTTAAAGTGAACAATAGCTGAAAAGTCAGAAGCATTTCTGGAATCAAACCTTCAGTAAAGGACTAAGATGTTAAAACATTCTGGCCTGGCTGTTGCAGCAAAGAAAAACAAAGCCAAGAGAATACAAGAATTCCGTCCTTTTTAAATAATGGGTGTCTAGCGATACTCAAACTTTTCAAAAAGTGCCCAGGCTTTGGAAGATTTCAATCTGCCAACAGAAATGAATCCTTCAGAAAATGATCATTAAATCTTTTTCTTTTTAATTAAAAAAAATACTAAAACATGTTTTCTAACAACTATTCAAGACTGTATTACACACAAGCAGTAGAACAGTTCCTACCAAGGAAAATTTGCACCAAAGTAGAGAAAGAAGATTTAATATAAGCAAAGCTAACAAGCAAAGATTGACATACCGGAGAAGTTGGCTCCAGGCTTTTTCAGAGGATGAAACAAGGAAAGTCATACAAAGCATTCCTTAAGAATGCAAGAAGGTAGGATATGAAGGATGAACAAAAGAAATTTCTTCATTTCTAAATAGGTATAAAAAGTAAATAGAGACCAGAGGGAAAAAAAAGAACTATGAAAACCAGGACATTCTTATTTGTTTCAACAAATCTATTAATAAGAAAATGAGATATCTTTCATTTACTCATGGAAGAAGAAACAGGCCAATTTGTGTTTGCAAGACACCGACACAAGGGTATTCCAGAAGCTCCAGAAGACTTTCACAAGCCCCTATCCACCAGTAAAAGGTATGCCAATGGTCAAAAGGCTTCTTAAGGGCTCTATAACCCATTGCTTCACTCCAGGAAGAAAGAAGTATTCAGCAGCATACCTCACAAATTACTCTGGAATTTGGTTTATTCAAATAAAAAGCATGCAAACATTTGAGAAAAGTTAAAAAAAAAATGAAAGCCAAGAAAGTACTCAAATGGGGAACCCATTCTGCAGTCAAACCTGACGTTTTTCTAAATCAGACACTGTAGTTTTGGTGATTTGACCTAATTTTCCTCTCCCTCCTGCCTTTCCTTTCCAGAAAGCAGAAAAATCCCTCTTGGCACAGTAAACATATTCCCAGTTACTAAGACGGTTCTATAGCAAAGACTAAGTCAAAGCCCCAACCTTTACATCTGAGTAGCTCCTGCAATACAGAGCAGCCAAATGAACAGGGAGTCCTTCACTCCACCAGCAAGTTCCCTTGACTCACATAAGGCTGACATCTGTGAATCTGTGCCAACGTTTCCCAGAATTTATCGACGGTCATTTGTGGCATTATGGCATGCGTATATGGCCAGAGGATGTTGCACTATGAGCATTCCTCATTTTTCCCCGAGGGATTTGTTCTAAGCACATACTTGGAAGGCATTCTAGTTTTTCTTGAGCTATGCTATATGCTGGGATGCAGTGGTATAAGAATGTGTTTAAAGGAATTTTGTTCTCTGTAAATCCACCTGGCAGAATTACGGTGATGGGGAAAATCTGGAGCAGAGGGATCTGACACCAAAGTGCATAACAGAGTACTATGATACAAATGAAATTTCCAGGATCCTACCTGTGCTCACTAAATTTACTGTAAAACCCGTCAATGAGTTGGTTTGTGATATACAGTATGCAGGAACATGACAAAAATATTTCAAGATGATATAGGACACAGATCACTAGAAGACAAACATCATTAAAAGAAATTCCTCTTGCATTTCAGGAGCACCATCTACAAAGCAGGACTCCATATCAAACACATTTTATCAAGAGATTTTCAGGTAGCTCATCAACTACTTTAAGGCTGTGCTAGCGACTATGCTACAGCTTTGCCTTTACTTTAGTAACTTGATGAATTAAAACAATTGTTGTTGCTTGTAGTCAGTGATTTAATGTATGTAATGTCCTAACTGAACCAGCATTAATTACTGTATATCACCCTAGATTATTAGGGAAAAATAAAAATCACGTTGTTTTGTGTTTTCAAATGTATATGAGGGTATTCCTGCTTGTAGCTTACATGGACCTAATTTCAGGTTTACCGTACATTCTTCCCTTGTCCCTGAAAACCCCAAAGCAACAGTCAATCAGATCTGCTAAGTATGCCTGGCTAGGGTGAAAAGCTGTGAATTACCATTTACTCTTAACTGCAGTATAAGTCTGGATTTATATGAAGATTTACAGGCCTCAGCAAGTCTGGATGAATATGGTATGAAATGAGGTTTACAAAAAAAAAATAACCCTGTAAATAGAAGAAATCCTAGTTCATGAAGTTTCTGAAGCAAAGCTATTTTTCAGTGACAAATGTTTTAATTTTAGAAAAAAAAAGTAGTGTGGGACCTTCTTAAATATATTCTCACCTAAAGCCCTTTCATTTCCATGACAGCAATGGATAAAACAATAACAAAAACAAGTGCAAAGGGTGGCTAGAATAATGTACGTGGGTTGCCGTTTATGCATTGAAGTGCAAATTTATCTCAGCTTTCCTTTTGATAAATACAAGCCCTGTGACTTTTAAAAGTATGTCCCATAGTCCCTCTAAAAAGAAACTCTGACAACTTGTTTGTCAAGATCTGTCTTTTCATAACAAGAATGATTGACACACTTCAGATGTACAACCTGGCCAGTTTCCAGATTGGTATTAGTCTTTCAGCACAGGAGAAGCAGTGAACTATAGCACAAAAGGTCACTTTCCTTTTAAAAAAATCCCAGAAATCTATCTTTGGCCCTGGATCTTCTCTTCATAAGTAAATCAATGAATGATTTTTTTTCTGGTATTTCTTTCCTTTAACATTGTGCAGCGTTCACTGAATTAATATATAGAGAGAAATTGCGCTGCTTTTTTTTTTATATATATTTTTTTTTTCATAATACAAGCATTAGCATACCCCATAACGGCCAATTGGATTATGTAACATTTAAACAGTATATGCAACTTTTATTTATCTGTCCTAAGGTATCTGGATGTTAAAGGATGCCTGAGAAACAGGGCAAGTTCTGGCAATGTTCCTGTGTGACCTGCTGTAGGTGATCCTGCTCTGGCAGGGGTGTTGGACTAGATGATCTTTTGAGGTCCCTTCCAACCCCTCACAGTCTGTGATTCTGTGAAAGGAGTTTTATACCAAGAAAAATATTCATATATGTTTACCTTGCTTGTGAGCTATTAAATATTTGATCAGTCCTGCCTGTTGTCAGGAACCATCTCTTTTCTAGTTCTCTTTCAAGTCTCGGCATATATGGTTGATTAAAAGAACTGCTGCAGTTTCTACGTGTGCTTATTTTGTACTTGTAGCCTCTATGTATCCTTCCAGATGCAGCTCACTTCTCCATTTTTGTCTATGATCTGAGCAGGTCAAAGGCACATTTACTCTGGAGAAGGAGGGAGGCTGTGAATTTCTGACTGTCATTAGCACCTTCCCCAGACATATAAGATTATGAAAAAAATTTAAAAAAATCAAATGATCTTTTCTGCTTAAGATAGGTACATCTTTCCGGACATAATCCTCAGTAATTCAACTGTACTTACATTGCAGAACTATCCAGACTCTTTATACTCCATAAAAATGGAAGGAAAACCATCCAGAAGGCTGGGTTCTGGCTCACTTGTGTCAGCCAGAGACTTTAGTATCTTTCACCTCTGAAATATCCTGACTTCTTCTGACCCTCAGAGGCTCTCATTGATTCACAGAAATCTGAGTCATACTTACAGGAAACATTTCTCTCCCCAGAAATTTACAACAGGGGCTGCAATTTGGCACAGATAACATCCTTTTCTTCCCTGACATTTATGCTAAAAATTTTTATGTCTTCGTGGTATGGAGATACCATATCCCAATATAAATGTGCATGCCTTAAATCAGTGCTTTTCACTCTCATTTCTCAAGCGGCTGCAATAATCAGCCTTTTTGCATTAGTAATATTTCTTTCCTGTGCAAAGATAATACAATTAGCTTCTGCACACAAGTTCCCAAACACAGGTATCAAAGCATTTTTTCAAAAGGATAAGAATAGCTGTCCCTTGGCTCTGCAGGTGAAGGAATTATACAGCTCGTATGTTCTATAGTATCAGCAGGTCATGAACAGAAGCACCTCAGAGTTAAAGTTTCACCTCAAAACTGAAGCCCTTCTGAGGTCTGCAGTCTAACTTGTTATCTCTTCTCAGCAGAAATTACTCATGGATGGACAGCTGCTCACAATCCAAATTAAGACGAAAGAATCGTTTCAGGCACTGGATTGCAACATCTTGTTATTTTATCCACTCCCTGCCTTTATTCCCAGAGAAGCAGCAGCAGCCGTGCTGTCACCCTTCTGACTGGGGTACCTGTGAGGGGTTGGAGGAGTGGTGGCAATAATCTGCCCTGGCCCAGCCTGGGGGGATATTGCTGCCAGCCCTGGCTGCCTTCCCGCCATGCTCTTCCTCATCCCTTTGCAGTGAGACACTCTACTTAAATAAGGAACTCAGCATCTTCCTTCTGCTTCACGAAAATCCCAGCCAATTAATCAGGCGACAACACACAACTAAAGCAATTTGCTACACTCTTTGATTAATCACACCAATTACTGGGTACTCAGAGTAAACAATTTTTAAAAGCAACCCAGTGTGGAAAATGGACCTGTGGCTATGTAAGAATAGGTCAGATGACTCAAAATCATAAATATATTCATAAAAATCCCATTTCATTCACAAACAATTTACTTCCTAGGGGGTGAGTTTCATTCGGAGAAGAGAGAATAGGCAAGATTCAGCAAATATATTATTGACACCATCAGGTGTTCTAATTTCAGCTGCAGAAAACATTGAGCAAAGCAGGTTAGCAAGATTTAAGACAATTTTGTATGTTACATGGAAATACGAAGGAAATCTAGATTTATCAGGTGAGGCAACAACGTTTTCTGTTTAAATTCAGTCTTTTAACATTTCAGGATCTCAGGGGTCAGGAAGCATGTTAAACACAAAGGGCAGGATAATGCAGGATTTTCCTTTTTTTTTATTGATTTTGTCTTTCTGTACATTTCACACAGGCTTGTCGCAGAGTATTTAGAAAAAAATGTCCAAAATCAGGAAAGGAAACAAAAGCTTTTTCAAATATGTAAGTTAAAACATCTCTACAGATTATCCTCTCCATTTTTCAGACCCATTAGATACCTACTTACAAAATCTTAATTAAAAAATAGTCTGCTTTCCTTTCCTTGATCACCTCTCAAGAAATGCATATGGTCTATCCAGTTTACATAAATTAGAACATTAATATGTCAAATACATCAATTATGAATTTAACACATTCTCAGACTAATTGGATTTGAATTATTGACTTCAGCAGACATACTTTTTTGGAATGTAGTTCAATAGAGATTGATATTATGAGTCAGTAAACTTTTTTCTAATGTGACTTTCACCTCTAGGAGTACTTCTTCACAGTTCATACAGAACAAGCTGGATACAAAAATATGCAAAGACCATGGTTTGCTATCCCTACCCTGACATCTTCAACAACCCTTTAAATCAGAAGCAAGCTAGCAGACTTGAGCAAGTCAGTCAGGCAGCCGTGCCATCTAGGTGAATTAGGAGCAATAAAGACCTCAGTTGCTGTCTTCAGCTGAAACCAGCACCAACACCTCTTTCTCTAACAGAGCAACTGAAGTCTTGGGTGGGATAAGCACAATTGCCCCTAGTGTATCTGTAACCTTGTTGCCCCTTGGGCCAACAGTACCTGCCTGTACATGGGTGTTCACTCTCCAGCCAGCCCCACCAGAAGTATGTCAGGCAGCTTCGTGTACACCCTTGGCTGTTGATCATCACCAAGGGGATGGCTCTAGAGGTGACAGCTCCACCTGGGCTGTTAATTTCTTCACCATGGCCAAAAACATGCTTTCAGTTAACCTATTTGACTAATGTTGGAGGAGGGCAGAGGATGAAAGCTCGTTGCTGTGACACTGACCTAGGTTAGATGGGGGACAGTTGAGGGAGAAGCCTGTCCTCTGCCCATGAAGCACACTCCTCCTGACATCTTTACCCAGACTCATTAGTAGCACAGCAAAAGTTATGCCCACTCAATGCTCAAGGCAGGATAATACATATGTGAACACATCGCCCAAGTTAAGTGAAGGTATCAGCCTAATAAAAGTAGGGGTTTGTACTCAGATACGGTGTTCCTAAATCTGAAAGGAAATCATCTGATGTTCTGAGTCTACTATACGGCAGAAAGGATTTTATAAGGAAAAACAACCCAGGCTGCTCAGAGAGACCGTGGAGTCTCCTCCTCTGGAGACATTCAAAACCCACCTGGACATGTTCTTGTGTGACCTATTTTAGGTGATCCTGCTCTGGTAGGGAGATTGGACTAGACGATCTTTAGAGGTCCCTTCCAATCCCTAACATTCTCTGATTCTGTGAACTCCCACAGTTTCTGAAGAGAAGACAAAGTTTGAGCTGACAAAAGCTAACTAATATACTGTCTCCTACCCTGACCTACATGATATTTACAGGGTAGCACTGAAGTCTACTGAAGTAGTGTGGGGATAGCTTGTGTTTCAGAGGCATTTCAGAGCCTAGGGACTGTCAGTCTTCCCAACAGGGGATGTCAAGAAAGAAAAAAAACAACCCCCAAACTCTAGCACTGCTAGCACTCTGCAGAAAAGTCCCTGCATTAGCTTAGCCAAGGTTACCAAACACATGACAGATAAGGGGTTCACTTTCTTATGCTTCCAGACAACCCCCAAATCTCAAAGTGCCAAGTGAACTAAATTGCTATGAAATTAATGTCATACAAAACTACACGCAACAATAAAACCCAGAACAATCTTCATTTCCATGGCATTTTTGCCATAATTAAAAATATTCATAGAGCTTTACAAACCATGAAATTACCTCAACATTTCCATATCATAGAGTAGAACCTTGGCATCAACTCAGCGTAAAACTCTGAGGCCCTGGGAGGCTGCACATTACACATCAAACGGGGATCTACAGAGCTGTTCAAGTACACGTTGCATGCCTTGTAAAACCGGAGGCAGCCACGAAATGACTGGAGTGGGGTCTGATGCTTTTGGACAAGACAGCCCTGACATTTTCTATCAGCTTAGGAAATCCACACAAAGTGGGAGGTAGATCAATAGCAAAGAAAACATCAGAATGACATTACGGGGACTTTGGCAGAGGTAATGTGTTTACAAGCGTAATAGCTTCAGCTGCAATAATTAAATGTGGAGCTTTGCGCAGGCTGTGCATGGAAACAGCCCCTCTGAAGTAGACTGCTAGCTGACATGACCTAAATACATGCATGGGGCTAAAACCCACTGAAAACAAAGGCACCTTGGTACAGTAATTCTCAGAACCAGAGTCTAACCGGCAGCAATGATAAAGGGTGATGCTCATGAGATCTGATATAGCTTACATCTTCTATTCAGAAAAGGAAAGTGAAAATATGGAATTTCCCAGCTGAAACGTGCAAAGTGCTGTGACTGCTTTCTGACAACTGCTTACTCTTTTAGAGCATCGCATTCCTGTGACAAACATTTATTCAAGTCAATGGAACAGTTTATAGGGGAGAAAATACCAAGGCTCAAGAACTCTGTCTACGGAATTCACAAAGTCAGGCTGAAAATAATTCACTTATATACCAAGAATATTTCAGCTTTGGGCTTCACGCCTGTTTTCAACCCATCCTGTCTTGGGCAGCCCAACACACCCTCTCTCCAACTCTCATTAGATATTTGCTCCCAGGAATTTCATTCACATCTGCTTCTAGCTTAGAGAGATAGTTGGCCTTGGACAGCTCGAAATTAAGAGTATTCCATGATTTCAGTAGCACGCATGAATGGTCAGAAGGAAGGTGCAGATACATAGAATCATAGAATAGTTTAAGATCATCAAATCCAACCTTTGTCCTAGCCCTATCAACATCACTAAACCATGCCCCTCAGCACATCTACCTGTTTCTTAAACACCTCCAAGGATGGTGACTCAACCACCTCCCTGGGCAGCCTGTTCCAATGCCTGACAACATTCTCAGTAAAGAGATTCTTCCTAATATGCAACCTGAACCTCCCGTGGGGCAACTTAAGGCCATTTGCCCTTGTCCTATCACTCACCACTAGGGACAACAGACCAACCCCTGCCTCAATACAACCTCATTTTAGGTTGTTGTGGAGGGTGATAAAGTCTCCTCTCAGTCTCCTTTGGGCTAAACAGCCCCAGATCCCTCAGCCTTTCCTCATAAGACTTAGGTTCTAAGCCCTTTACCAGCTTGGTGGCCCACCTCTGTACCCTCTCCAGCACTTCAATGTCCCTCTTGTAGTGAGGGGCCCAAAACTGGATGCAGTACTCAAGGTGCAGCCTCAACAAAGCCAAATACAAGGGCATGATAAACCACC
>NW_009717767.1:10306-11207 GCF_000703405.1 Apaloderma vittatum
ACCCACCCCTCCCGGCCCCCCCCCTCCCGGCCGCCCCCCCAGCCACTCCTCCCCAAGCCTGTAGCGCTGCTGGGGGTTGTTGTGGCCAAAGTGCAGGACCCGGCATTTGGCCTTACTGAAACTCATGTGATTGGCCCTGGCCCAGTGATCCAGCTTATCTAGATCCCTCTGTAGAGCCTTCCTACCCTCAAGCAGATCAACACTTCCACCCAGCTTGATGTCATCTGCAAACTTACTAAGGGTGCACTCTATCCCCTCATCCAAATCATAGATGAATATGTTAAACAGGACTGCGCCCAGTACTGAGCCCTGGGGGACACCACTTGTGACTGGTCGCCAGCTGGATTTAACTCCATTGACCATGACTCTTTGGATTCGGCCATCTAACTTAACATGCTGGGCTTCAGAATAGTGAAACACAAATTTAAGTAAGCCTTGTTGCAAATGTTTGACCATGAAAGCCCTTGTGAAAGGATGCATGTTAATAAAAAACACCCAAAACCCTTTTCAGTTTCTGTCTCATCACTGAGTGAAGCAAGTAATGTTCTAATATCAAAGTGGATTTGAATGTATTGCCATCAAACTAATTACATTTGACAGAAATGAGAAATGGGATCCTGTTATATATGGCAATACACTTATTACAAGAATCTCACTGTGCCAAAAACCCCCACATATTGAGGTCAACTGAAATTCCTGCAGAAAAGAGGATGAAACTAAAAAGACAGATAGTGCCCAGCTGAAAACACTGATTTTTCAGGATAATTTTCAGTGCATTTTAAGACTCAGGTTTTTGTCAATCATCCTCATGGCACTGATCCATACCACTCGAAACAAGGTATTTTATCATTTTAAGGTGCAATATTGATTCAAGCAGCCAGCACAGCAGGGATCAACGAGA
>NW_009717767.1:11238-37486 GCF_000703405.1 Apaloderma vittatum
CGAGAAGATTTTTACTGTGCTGGCAACTTCACTGTTGCAATGAGAAGAAAAGAGGTGCCTGACCATGTAGCCACAGAGGCTCAACTGAGCTTAAAAATGCCTGTTTTCTCCCAAGAGTCTCACAGTCAGAGTCCATATTGAAGAAACCAAAGACAGTTGTGTTCTTTTCACTGGAATGGGATTAATAATGTTGGAAAATATTTTTAAGAAAGGAGATTGAGTAGTAATGGAAGGAAATCAAAATCTTACTGCTATGGTCATTAATCATGCAGAATACACACATTTAAGATGATGCTTATTATCACAGAGTCCTCACCCAAAAAATGTTATCAAGAAAGAGTCTGGTAGAAAGCCCGAGGTGCAAGCAAAACCCCTGATCGGTAGCAACACATTCAAGTCCTCCAAATTTCAAATGAGACACAGGCCCTGCAACAGCCTGGTGTGGCATGGGGCACCGAGCATAGGCATAGCAGTTTGAGGTCTTCAGATCAATCACCATCAGCTGATGAAGCACTTGTTTTAACTGTTCCTCCTCATATACAATGATGTAGGAATCCCATATATATATCGTAGATACCCTCTTCTGCCAGATGGTCTGCTTTTCATTAACAATATTTCTTTTTTTTTGTGGTTACCACTCAATTACCTGAGCACAGCTGTACAAATATTGCTGTCTTTTATGAATTTTGAGCTTTCTACCCATCTGCACCCGTGTTTTAGTCTTATTTTTATTGCCTATTCTTTAAGTAAGCTGACCTACTTAATCACTTTATTTTGCAGCTTCACTGAGTACCACTTATTAGTGTCTGTTAATGTCAAAACATCCTGCAATTTTTTATTTTTCTGGCACTTTCTCTGCACTTGTAAAGCAAAATAAAATCATCAAATGAGAACAGCATCAGTAACCAGCTATTCTTAGTGTTTTACATGCAAGTCTGTAAACTGCTATGGCATTCATTTTTAGTACGAGCTCTCCAATAACCCTGAAGTATTTGACTGTTAGCATCAGTGCAATCAAATAATTTCATTTTTCCAGTAGAAGTGTGTAAAATTAAAGCAGTATCAGATTACACTTTGTTTTCATACACTTTAACCTATGCCAAGCAATATTTTGACTTCCATTTGAGTATGGCAAAGAGCTCCACAATATTAATTAATTAAGCCTTAAAAATCTCTCTCCATAATAGGAAAATATTACTATCTCCATTAAACAGATAGGTAAACTGGAGTGAAACTGTGTTTAATGACTTGCCTGACTCAATGACAAATCCAGGAATAGAGCCAAGAAGTTCACTTTCCCAATTCCTTCTGCTTTATCACTGAAAAACATTCTCTGACTTTGAATAAGTGTTGCTCTGGGTAAGCGTGCATGAATCACCTCTGTGTGTGGTTTTGGTTAGGCACATACGCAAAATTCACATTTCCCTTTTGGATATATATAACAGAAGACTCCATCAAGGCATGTTCTAATTAATATAGGAAGATGGTCAATATAATACACTGACATCAAAGCTCACATTTGCTGATAATGTACACCATCTCATTTAATGGAGACAATTAATTATAACAGTTTATCAATGTCAAGTTCTGAACTAGAGGCTCCTGAAGCAACAAATGCATCATTGCACCTTGTTTGATCTAATTTTCCTTTGCTGACAAAGTCAAATATGCATGTGCCAATGTTTATGAACTATGAAGCTTTTCCAAATCCATGCGTTATTGTCTGGCTCTACTTTGCTAAAGTAAAAATCAATACAAGTACAGCACACTAAATTAGACTAGCCATAAGTGATACAGTGCGTGTGTAATATCAGTGGTAGCCTTCTGAATAAATTAGTGTCTTGCAGCAAAATTAATTAAATTGGTATCAAGATAACTCTATCACTTAATATTCTACGGTGAGTAAGGAAAACCCATCAATGAGTTCTAGGTCCCTTCAGGAACATGAATGTCATTGGAAACTAATAGCTGCTAAAGTATGCCTGTACAAACTTGGTAAGATTTAAAGAGAGTGTCATTAAATTGGTGGGACATATCTACTAATTCATATTGCTCACGTTAGCCCATGGGTTGGGAGGGACATTCAGAGATGTGCTTCTAGAACTGAAGGGATGGGGCAAGGACACACACAAGGCTACCTGATACAGATGGAACAAAAATACATCAGTGTACAGATATATACCCCATTCACCAAGTGCCACAGTGACACAGCTGTAACCATAATGTCCCCTGGACATTGTTTGAGGGTGAAAATAACGGTAAGCATTGGGCTTAATCTTTCATATCACTGAAAACAAGTTTAACAACAAACAAGTCCAACAACTACAGGGCATGTTGTCAAACCATAATTCTAAGGGATCAGCAAAAAACCCACACATCAACTTTACTTTTCACCTGAATTTTAAATACAGCATAATTCTGTAAGGGAGTCTAGATACTGAGCAAATACAGAGATAGCTGCCTGAGCTGCAAAACTCTGGTTAAGCTTGAAGCTAGCTGTATCCAGAGTTTTGGCTGTGTCCTATCTCTGGTCTTTGTTACATATAGCAAATTTGAGAAACTACATTGGCATTTGTTCCTTCACAGGCATTTATTCAAACAGGTACAAGCACCCAGTGCAACTAGAGGTTTAAACAGTATCTATGTGAACATACATTACTTTACTTTGTTAAACATAAACAATAATATCGGAAGATGTTAAACAGCCTTACTACAATTCAGAATGTTAATACGCTATATTATTTTTGTATTACAGAATATTTGCATGTAGAATGTGAGAGAAACTGGCAAGTATGTCATTGTTCAGCTTAAAAAAAAAAAAAATCACAGTTCTGATTTTCCCTATGTAAAATAAATACATTTAGTATGACACATTGGGGGAAAAACATCCTAAATATTGGGAAGAGAATATGAAAAACTCAGAGAGTAGCAATGCTGGTTTATCCCGTACCAATTAAAAAGATTATTTTTTAAATTCTTTGCCCCAGCATCTTAAAGGATTCCCTCTGCCTCTTGACACGGGAACTTGTCCCCTCCACACTGATACAGAGTACAGGGAGGGTTACAGGAAAATCCTCCACCATTCTTGTCATAAGACTGATTTTATTTTTTTTTTCCCCTGAAACATTGCCACTGTGTGGCCATTCAAAGTATAACATGTATTCCTTTCTACAGCTGGAAAAATTTGCTTTTAACTTTTACAGCACATGATGTTAAAAAGAGAAAGATTTCTGGCAAAGAAATAGCTCCAATTAAGATATAGTAAAAAACAACCATCGAAGAAACCACACACACTGAAACTTTTGCCATAAAGATGGTAGAAGAATTTTTTACTGCCTTAAGAGGGGTAAATCAGTCTTTCAAAGAATACTGCTTCAAGGATGGGAATTTTCCAGCCAGTTAGAAAAGATAATAAGATAGTGTGCACCTGGAGATAGCAAGTAGACCATTGTTTAGAAAGATTTAATGAGCTGTTTGTCCTTGGGGGTGTGTGGAACAGGACTTAAGCAGGGCTTTTCTAGTCAAAACCCTTGTTACAGAGATTAGAGAGTACCAAAACAGCAAAAATTGTTTATGAAAGGCTGAAAATGAGCCAAAGTTAAATAGGGCAGTGGGAGATGCTGACCACCACCTCAACTCAGAGCACCGAAAACTCGCCCCCACACACCCACAGGGGGGATGTGTGCTAATTTACATGGGAGGTGAAGCTAATTTTAATGTATTCATAAAATGGTGAATGTAATTGTTATCACTGACCACTAATTGTAGAATTAGTGGCAAGTTGGGCATGTTTATACTAATAAGTTACAAAATGAATATGTTGCAGTTTTTCGATGCAATATGCTAGTTTCTCCTAGCATCCGAACTTGTCCAACTTTGCTAATAAACAAATGTCGGCTTTCTAAACTATCATTTGGTTTAGACAGCATTTTCTCTGCAGTTGCCGCTTTCGGCAACAAAACCACAGTGGTCTTCATACACTGCAGCAAATTCACCGAGACCAGTTACCATGGAATTTTAAAATGAAACATTACACAAATGTGTGCAATATTACACAAATATTACACTGTCAGAACTTATGAATTGCTGTTACTAAGCAACTCATTAAGTAGCAGTCCTAAAGATTAAATGGCTATTTTGCACTGTTGACTGAGGGTAAACAAGGCAGATTTTAAAATATTACTATTCTCACAACTTTTACTATTGCATACTCAAGAGTTAAGGCAGACAAACGGAGTTTACCTCATTGTGGGCAGCAGAATATTACCGCACATCTCACTGCAGGACATCAGACACATCCATTTATCTTTTACTTTCTTCATGATTTATCACAGGCTCACCAGTTTCTAGTAAACTGTTCTGGAGAGATTCAGCTGGAGTGGGCTCTGATGCAGGGCAGGTACCCTGAAAAAAGCACAGAGCCCTCCCAATCCCTTCATCCCCGAGGCTGTGATTCTTCCTATATTAACCACCAAGCCTCCCTATCAAGGAAAGTTTATCCACATGTCTATTCTCACCAGGAGACATAGAATATTTTCAGATCTCAGGTAATATGCAAACCAGGTGATTTTTCTTCTTAGGCTACTTGCATAACAAAAGTGACCCTGCTATCTCCATGAATGCCACCAAGGGTGCAAATGTCATTTCCCCCAGCAAACACAGTAAAACTTTGCATGTGTTGAGAATGTAAGTGAATTCCACCTTGAGGAAAATCCTAGAATATTCATACATTTATCTAAGATCACAAATGCATCATTTATTCAGAGAAATGTTTTGCCAATTTCCCAGGAGCAAGAAAAAGTATTTTAATCTCTGAGGTACTAGAAAAACCATGCTCCGCTCTACAGAGACACAAAGTCCAATCCCACATATGGCACGCAAGCAGTGAATTTCATGCTGTTTGGCATGACAGGCACCAAAGTAAACAAGAAAAGCTGTAGTAGCGTGGCAATAACTTATTTAACTTGCAGAATTCAGAAACAAAAGAATTAAAGCCACTACAGAGCCTTTAAAAATACCTTGCTATTATAAAGACAAGTAAAGAGAAGGATACTTGAAGATTGCTTAGTTGTTTTCACGTTTTGTGTTTTGTCCAAATACATAGAAATGGTCGTACTTTTTATACAAAAACAAAAGAAAGAGGAGCATTATTCTAAACATAAGGTACTGAAGATGTTTTCATTTCTTTAGTTTGGAAGTTAAAAAGGTACACCTTCTGGTGTGGGCAGAGAAGCTTTCTTTGGAAAACAGCTGAGATTTTTAACCTAGCCTGGTATTCAACCTGCTTAAATTTAAGCTTTTAAGTTAAAAAAAAAAAATAAAATCAAACCTCCCATTCAGAGACAAATGTGTGTTGGAACACATAGTCGGACTGGGCCATGGAGCCTGTAAATTAACAAGTTTTCATTATTTTAAAAAACTACTACGCTTGAAAGGAAATGAGTTCAGCACCATTCTTAGCTACTTGTGGTATTTCAAGTCATTTCTGGTCCCCATCTTGCATGATATATCATCCAGTAAAAGTACCACAAAACCCTCAGACAATATCCACAATTCTTCCTGGGTTGAGACATTCAGTCACACAGAAGTTACAAAACATTTATAAACCTACATAACCCCTAAGCCATTGATTTCCTTCTCACTAGCAGAGTTAACAGAGTAGTTAACGTGTATTTTTCTAGAATAAAGGAAGGAACATGTCACTAACCTGAATCAGACTCATTAGGATGCAGTGAGGCTATCTTGCACTGCAGGACAAACTCTGTAAGACCCTAGAAGGGCAGTGGTACTTGTGGAGGGGTGCTCACCCCCTTGTTCTCCTAGTCAGAGCAGAGCGAGGGGGCAGGAAGGGGCTCGTCTCTGCTTCCCACTATAAAGGGACATTTCTTCCTGCTGTTAGCCAAATCTCGGGAAAGTAAAGAAGAGGAAAGACCAGGTCTCCGAACGGCCTTAAAGCTAAAACGCCTTTCAGCTACACACAGGGTGGAGCAAGTGAAGCATCAACTTCTGTTGATCCACACCTTGCTCACCTGCACCTTCCTAGGGAGCAGAGGAAAAAATCTCCCCCACAGCTTCTGAGGGGCTGAAAAAATTAACTGCAATTATTCAAGGTGGCAGGCAGATTACTGATCACTTGCAGGGCAGGGGCAAAATAGAAATGCTTTCCTGTTAGGCTGTGTAGCCAAAGACTACCCACAGAGAAGTAGCATTAAGTCAGCATACAGAACTTTAACTTCAATGATCCCTGGCTTCAGACTGCATCAGCGCTTGCTCTTAATATTAGCATAATGTAATGCTTTCTATAGGATGGGAGAAAGAAACAATGGGTACAGAAAGGGACCTCACAAGATTTCAAGTGGTGAGGATGATGAGATCCTCTCTCAGCCCTTCCCAGCAAAAACGCAACGCATTTCCATACTTCAAAAAAAGTGCAGCTGAACATTAAGCAGCTTAGGGGAAACCCACAGGAAGTGAATCAATCAGGTGCCTGTAATCAGCAATAAATGCGGGAAGCCCGAGGCAGGTTGCTTTTGCAAATCTGACAGTAGAAGCTTATGGTGCATCATTGTTAACACAGGGGCTCCCCCCAGCAGCGGAGGTGCTTATTGCTTCTTTGTGCTTCCCCTGCGACCTTTCTTTCCGGACCATCTGTAGCCACTTCACTGCAACTCCAGATACTTTAGGCAGGGGCTCCCTTTGTGCAGCGTGTTTTAGGGATGGGGCTTTCTCAGGGCACCTGGGAGCCTTCAGTGCAGCGAGGACCACATTCTTTAACACAGCCAGCTGCTTATAGGGGGCTGCTCCTGAATTAACCTTCAAGGACCACAGTACATACAGGTCCCATAGCAGTTTTTCACTCCCAAACACCACAAAACACAACATGACCCTCCTCCATGGAGGACCAGCACCCAGAAATCCCCACCACGTCCAGCTGGGAACTGGTGTCTCAGTGTAGTTGCAATCAAGATAATAAATACAAGTGATGTGCAGAAGGGTTGTGTTATTCAAGTGTCCAATTAAATCTCTGCTTGGGATTTATCAACTACCTTCAAATAAGCCATCTGTGAGCATGCTGGCAATAATTCTACAGCTTGGTCAGCAGAAAAATGGTGGTCATGTAAAGCATCCTGAGCAGGTGCTCCCAAGAAAGTGAGAAAACTTTCAGTGAACACAACTGATTTAGTCATGTACTGGCAGGTACTCACATTTTCCTTCCTTTTTTTTTAAACTTCTTTTGGATGAGACACAAAACCAAATTTGTAACTGCTCAGATGGTTACTAAGAATCCCACAGCTCTTCCTAGAAGATTAGGGGCGCTAAATGCACTATCATAGCCAAATTCTAGTCTGGATGATTATGATCTGATTCTTCAAAAGCTCTTTCCTGTACCAGCTGGATGAGACAATTCTTCCCCCTATAATGGATTAGCTGCCATTAGCAACTGCTGAGAGTGACCTTCTCTATTACTTTTAATTGTAATTAGCTGATTGTGGACTTAGATGGGAGGCTTTAAAGAGACATGGTGATAAAACACGCCTTAATAAAAGGAGAAAATTACATTTTTTTTCAATGAATCCAGTCAAAACACAGTCAAAATGAAGGGTGAGTGGGATGCATTTGTTCCGAGTAAAGAGGTTATTATTTCTGTTCACTCACAGATGGGCATCCACTCACTGTGGTCGTAAAGGGCTGCCTCAGTGGTATCTGGGTATGGTCAGGTTCTGCCCCAGGAGGCGGGGTCCCAGCCCCAGGGAGGCAGGAGCTCCTCCTCTGATGGTGACAGGATGCTTCTCTTGGAAAAGCACTTGGCACAAAAGCTCAAGGTGATAATAAGGTTGTCAGAAGAGCAGGCAAAGCCTGAAATACTTTTACCACACGTGAACGTGTCTCTCTTTGGCTGGCACATGTGGTTGCACTGCTTCTATGCACACATAAAAGAAGTGAAGCAACTTAGAAAGGTCACCGTAGATTCAATTAAAATATTTTGGCAAAATTCCACATTTTTATCAGCTGATGTGATTCATAAATTTGTAGTAAATTCATGCAATTATTTTCCTGAAACAAATATCTTAAATGATTGAACATTTTCCACTACTTCAATATTCTTTTTGTTTGTCATCCTAAATTGATGTTTTGTTGGGAAGCAAGCCTAAACCTAAAGCAGCAAGCAACCCAACAAAGATTACTACCAAGTAGAAACTTTTTGATTCCTCTTCTTCTGCCTCTTGGGGATTTTGTCTTACAGAACTGACAATTTTATTTACTTATTGCTCTAGGTCTCACAAGCGGTTACAGAATTTTTTTTTAAAAAAACCAAACAAACCCAGAAAATTCTGCTGTCCTAAACCTCCTTCATACACAGACTTTTAGTAAATACAACTGCTGCTGCCAGACAGCCTTTCCTGACAGCCTTGGCATTTAACTTCATATTCTCAAAAAAAATCCTAAAGGGGATGCACATTCTTAGAATGAAAAGCCAATCTTCTAACATTTCAGAGTGTGATGTCACTTATTTATTGATACCCAATATTTATTTCATGCAAAGAATGTAATAGCTGACCACATTATTCTTAACTCAGTACTTAGAATATTGAAATATTTTCAATATTTCATTTTCAACACCAGTAAGTGTTACTGCTATTAGAAAATCAAGCTGGTGTAGTGTCACCCTTCAGAATATGTATTACAGATCTGGTTCACTTGATAAATCTGTTGCCATGTGTATCCGTACAACCACAGCCAAAATCTCTTCTAGGGCAGGTTTATTGGTCTGAGCACCGTATTTGACAAAAAAAAATGCCTGGGCTCCATTCAGATCCCCATTGGAAATCCACACTGGCTGGGATTTCTGCTAGCTTGGGTATCTCTGTCCCAGCCTCCAGCTCACCAGGCGGGTATGCCTGGGGTTAGTGAGTCCTCCCTCAGGCAGTAAGGCTGTGAGGCTGCAGATGTTCATCCACAAGAATAAAGTTGTGGGTCTATATTGACGTCTATCTGCAATAGATAAGCTGGAACATGGAACTTGAATTACATGGCAAAACCACTCTCATTTAATATGTAACAGCCTAACTGCTGACAAAACTGTGTAAAGCACTTCTGTGTGTAAAGGAAAGGCAATTTAGTCTCACTCTGTCTGCTGTAACTTTGGATTTCAAAGAAGCTCTTTATTAAAATGGAAGACATTGCGGACAAAACTCTATTACACGAAGAATTCCTGCAAAAGGGAAATTCTCCAAATATAATGGATTTCTCTGAAGATTTTGAAACATCAGGGAGATCCTGGAAAGGTTTTATAACTCTGTTTTGATCCCACTGGCTCTTATAAACAATACATTTCCTGTATACTTGACACTTGTCACTGAAGAATCCCCATTCTTCCTGAGTTTGCATTACAATTAATCCTCTTTTAAGCAAATCACTGCAGGCCAGATGTCCTCAGCAAAGCTTAAAAACATTGAAATGCATCCTAGCCTTCCTTTCCCTTTTATGATCTGCATTCATTCTATCAAGTCTAGGGATTTATGGCCAACAGAGGTTTACATATCACAATTCACAGGATGCAGAAGTAGTAATACTCTAAAGCAGAGGCTGAAGCAACAGCATGACCCCATTTACTTCTCCTTGGCCTACATGATATAACTAGGCTTTGCATCTTTTTAGTGAACATGAGCACAACTACAGCCTTCCAAGGAAGAAGGAAGAGAGAAATGAACAGAGTTAAGAAATTTCAGGAGCACAACTCTAAAAAAAGCCCTACAGTCTAATAGGAACATATCAACCTGCAAATGATATGGCCAACATCAGTCTGATGTCTTTGCTCTGGAATTAGGTAAGAAATATTTCAACTCCCAGAGAGAATCTCAGGACACAAATGTCATGATTGCAAAACAAACTGGAAGAAGATTAAATAATTCCGAGGCCCCCAAATATTTTAGGTGGAGGTTTTTCAATTCATTCTTATTTTGCCTTGCATGCTTACATTTCAGAACGAGCACACAAAGTACATGTTTTTCACACCACATCGCAACGGACAGTTTAAATAGCAGTAATTTCAGTTAGCATAACCTACAAACTCAATGTCCTATGAACAATGTGTTCAAAAATATCTTCAAGCTTCAGAAGGTGGAGAAGTCCAGTATTACATTTGGATTGAAAAATAGTTTTGGAAGTCTAATGCATCTCTTCTTGAACAGCAGACCCTCTTTTCCCACCCCCATCTGCATCTGAAAGAATAGAAATAAATAACTCCACTCCTGCTTAGTATTTCTCAGATCAATAATGCATATTCCAAAAGATTCATCAATTTACTTCAAAAATATTTTTCACAGCTCCAAGATGAACAGGAAATAACCTCTTAAAAGGCCTCAGGAGAAGAATTTCTCCTGCTCAGTTTTCAAAGTGTAAAAATATGTTTTTGGAAGCTGATTCTTGATCACATTGTGAGCTGCATGTAACCTTTATGTGCAGAAACCATTTGCAGTATCTGGCAGGGATAACTTACCTGTCCTATGGTCATAGTTATAAAATCCTCAGAACCTTCCCATACACATTATTTTATCAAGAATATAATTATTTTACATAGCAGCTTTACAATACTTCATAATTCACAATACAGAACTATAAGAGATTATACAGCTTAACAACAACACTAATTTGCATATATGTTTTGCTGTTTCATCCATAAACTATGAAAGACTTCATGGTCCTCTGCTAAGCAGGGGATAACAGTGGGTATCTGGACATGGATCAAATCACCTTGTCTTCCAATCTTTGGTATCTCACCATCAGTTCAAGAAGAAACGTAAGTAACTTTAAATGGAGGTGAGATTGCAGATAAAGGAAAGAAAGAATTATGTGGTATCACATCTATAAAGTGTGTTTTTCTCTGTGAGAAGCAAATCTCATGCTCCCTAAAGCAGGGGGACCTGGTGCTGAGATAACCAGTACAGCTTCCACTCTTTACATTCGGGTTCATAGAATCATAGAATCATTTAGATTGGAAAAGACCTTTGAGATCATTGAGTCCTGCTAATCCAGCAGGTCACAGGCCCAGCTGGCCCAGAAATGGAGCCAGCACTCAGACAAGTCAGCTGAGGATGGATACAAGGAGTAGCCGGAAGCATGAGGATGACCCCTTTTCCACCGCTCTTTGGATTACACAGCAGGTATTTTATTACCCGCAGGGCAGAATGTGACAAGTTTCTACTTTAATTTTTTCCCAGAAAGGCAACATGTATGTAATACTGCAAGATCTTTTCAGGGTTGTTTTCATAATGCTCAACAACAGAGATGGTGTTGGCTGTCTTTCCACCTCACCTTTTCTTGCACCAGCAGCTCTCCTGCTGCAGCTGACCACTCGTCATTCTGCATCCAGGCAACACACCCTGCAAGCTTTCCATCTGCTTCTTTTGTTCTTTCCAGAAGAAAAACCTGGTCAATAAAACACTTGCCAAGCAATATGAATTTTTAGGCCAGATTCCAGGCCTTCAGCTAAAAGAAGTCAGCACAGATCCAGTGAAATCAACATATTGCATGTATTTATTCATTTCTCTGCACACCTCATGGAGGGAAGGTAGTCTCCTGAAAAGCAGCAGCACACTGTACATCTTCTGCAGTGACCCTAGCCATCTGTGGTGCATCTGGATAAATGGCACACAAGCTAATTCAGTGCTGCCCATGCCCTGAATTTGGAGTATTTAAATGCATTATCATCCCCTTACTTTGGCGTCTTTGTAGGCATGAATATATACATAGTAGTCTGATATAACACATACATAACCGGTCCTATATATATGTAGGTTATATCAGTAGAGAATTTTCTTTTGTTTTATAATTATTTGATTTCACTGTTCATATTTGGTTTTCATCTATAAGAATGAAGGCATAGAAGTAACATATATATACTACAGTCATAGAATGGTTTGGGTGGGAAGGGACCTTCAAGATCACAGAATCACAGACTCACAGAATCCTTATGGTTGGAAAGGACCTCCAGGGTCATCAAGTCCAACCTTTTTTGCAGCATTTCTCTAACCACTACACCATATCCTCAAGCGCCACATCTATTTGTTCTTTAAACACCTCCAGGGATGGTGACTTCACCACCTCCCTGGTCAGCCTGTTCCAGTGCCTAACTACCCTCCCAGTGAAGAATTTCTTCCTAATATCTAATCTAAACATCTGCTGGCACAACTTGAGGCCATTCCCCCTTGTCCTGTCATTACTAATTTGAGAGAAGAGACCAACACCAGCCTTGCTACAATCTCCATTTAGGTAGCTGTAGAGGGCAATAAGGTCTCCTCTCAGTCTTCTCTTCTCTAGACTAAACAAATCCAGTTCCCTCAGCTGCTCTTCATAGGGCATGCTTTCCAGCCCTTTCACCAGCTTTGTTGCCCTTCTCTGCACCCGCTCCAGCACCTCGATGTCCTTCTTGTACTGTGGTAACCAAAACTGGACACAGCACTCAAGGTGCGGTCTCACATCATCTAGTTGCAAGACCCACTGCCATGGGGGATTTGGAATGTACCATTAATGAATCTGAATGTATGATTAATGAATTAAACTATAAAGAAAAATAAATATATTTTTTAAAAAATCTACATTTAAATACAATACCACTGAATAAAGATATATCAGCTAAATTCACCCTTTGCTGAAATGTATGTTCCCTTCAACATAATTTTTAACTATGGTCAGTGACTGCACTCAACCAGAGATCTGTCACTAACTGGCAAATTCTCTTCTGGTGTAACTCACTTGAAGCCAAAATATTTAAAGGGTATTTTGGCTTCAAGTGAGTTACACCATAGGACGCACGGAAGTCAGCTGAGCTACTGAGAATCCGACACTGTGAAAGTGAATAGCCTGTGACTCCAAATACTCGGTTAAAACCACAAAGAGAAATTTAACCAGACCACCAATACCTTTACCTGACCTAAAGAAGGAGCTGAAGTTTAACAATTCCCCTCTCTTAAATCGTGAAAATGGTGTTTTACAGTAGGAAGAACGTTTTAATTACCAGTGTCTCAAACCAGCGTTACATTTTGAGTGTGATGAATAGAGCAAGCACTCCTGTGATGGGCAATGTCCTGGCTGGACGTTCGCCATCCTCCTCTTCGGGGCCGTTTGGGGCAAACTCCCACCTCTCCCTCAGGCTTGTGTCCGAGTCCCCCTCGCCGGGCAGCGCCGCAGTAGCCCCCCCAAGCTCCTCCTGGAAGCCACCCGCAGGTGGCAATGTTGGATTGGTTTTTAAGGGTTTCGTTACATTTCTGTTTCCTTTTCCATTTATGGGGATTCCTGAACATGTTTTTCTGAACTGATGAAGTTTTTGGACTGTGGAAGAATTAGATTTCATTATATTCTCCGCTTGATGCTTTCTGTGGCCAATACTTGGCCGACCTTGGCAGGCTCAAAGGAGATGTAAACTACTGCATCAGGTTCAATATGTTTAAGATTACTTCACATGAAGGATTTATTCCAGAAGCCTCTATACTTTAAGCACTGCTACAATGAAGAGATAGTATTCATAATTTCTCTTTTTTCTTTTTTTTTTTCTTCTCCACAGACGTTCAGCTGGTGGATACTGAGTCCCCCTAGACTTCATTATCAACACATAACATAGCATGTTGAACAGCATGCCAGTTTAGCCTTCTATATTATCATGCCTATTAAACATACAAAAATTAAACTACAAATGCAGCAACGTGGCTGTGGTGTCTGCATACCTTATCACACCGTATCCACTGATACTCACCCAGGTTGTCCCGAGCCTTTCATTTCCAACAGGCTTCAGAAGAGGAAGCACCAAGGTCAGCATAGGTGGGAGCTCCTCCTGCTTCTCCCTCCAAGCACCCCAAAAAATATGGTTAAAAGGAGAATGGAGTACAAGTACAAGGCAGCTGCCCAACTTCTATAGCTTGATGCTCTGGTGTGACAGGGATGAGCAGTGTGGCGGCAGCTGCGTAGGATGGTGCATATATGTAGCTCAAAGGGCCAGGCAGGCAGGCATAGGCACCTCAGTCATGTCCATGTCTGGGACCTGATCCCTAAAGGGGCATGTGAGAAGCTGGAAAGACAGCATTTCTTCCTCTGAAAGTCTCTAGATGAAACTCTGAGGACAGCAGCAAGGGAAGATGGCAAGACTGTGGACTCCTGCAGAAATTTTGGCTATGTATTGGAATGAAGAGTATACAGCTGGGAGGTAGAAAAAGAGCTGCTCAGCTGTAACACCTCCACTGGAAGCTGCAAAGGTAGCACATATCTTGGGACCCCAGCTCTGTTGCTTAGCTAGATGAGAGAAGAAAACTTCCACCTCCTTCAGGGAAAGCACTGGAGAGAAACCAGCACTCACAGCTTGTGATTAACCACCACAGGGAGGAAAACACTATTTTTAAATCTCTTTAACCCTTTTAAAATTCTCTTAAACCTAATATTACATGTGCAGCAAAGAGCATCAGCTTACAAATACGGCTCAGTTAACATGCATGTGTTGTGGGACTGGTAAGAGGATACAGTGCATACTTTCTATTTTGGTTAATTTGAATCTATTTCAAACTGCATGAAAGATATTATTTCTTGATAGCATCCCAGAGGCTTACCAGTGTACCCCTGTAAGGTCCACATCCAGTTTCAAAGAGGGAAAAAAAAATAAAATCAGCTTTATTTCTGTCAAAGACTTCACAGCTTTTGAGGAACAGAATTAAGTCCCAGAGGCTGTTAGCAATTGGGAGGGAGACAACTAATCGTTTCTAAATTTAAGTTACAAATTTAAGAACCTAGTTACAGTAAGATCCTTCTATAGGCAAAGCAGAGAACTAGCCTTTCTGGAGGAAATTTAGATGATAAACTTTCTACAAGAACTGTATCAGAGCCTTTGCTTCTAACTCAGGCATTGAAGGTAGCAGGAATTCCTGCTTCCTCAAGTCTTAATACCCCGTTTTCATAGAAAAGCAACTACATAAATTCTGATCTTCTAATTTTATTTTTTTTTACATTAATTTGCATGAACTTGGGAAAAGCAGTACCAAAGCACTAATAGCTAGACCAGTAACTACAAACTGCTTTTTCTGGATGCACCACAGATCAGAGGTCAGGAAAAAAAAAATCAAAAAATCATCATGTAGCTTATTTCAGATAGGGAAATTATACGCTGAGAATATTGCTATCGCATAGGAGAATGTGCCAACATTAGAGCTTTTGTTTCACACACACTTTTAGCAGCAGGACTGTGATCAGGAAAAAAAACTTAACAGTAATCCCGCCCTCAGGAATCCTCTGGAGAACTTGCTGCTGAGAAACTCCATCCTGAAGGCTGCCAGAAGCTCTAATCAGATAATATATCAAAGCTCTAGTGTAGCCTGTCTACTCCCCCAATCTCAGCAAGAGATAAAAATAATTCTCATGGGTCAAACTACAAATCTAAGAATAAGCAAGAAAATATGCATTACTACACTCTGCAAGACTGTGAACGGATGATGGTGATCAAGACAATGCTTTGATGCTGTATCCAATACATTCTTACATATATTTCAAATTTTATGTTTCTTAAATTTAGCATTGGCACAGTAAACCAGAGGTGAATGGAGGCAGGTTGCTTACTTTCATGCTTTATGCCAGGCAGACATGCTCACATTTTTTCCTTTTTGGGATTCAGACAGGGTAAATCGTCACTGTGACAAAGCAGTTAATTTGTCATAGACTGAAATGAGTAAACTACATTTTTAGAGTCATGAGAGATTTCCTCCTCTTTCCACAACAGACCTTTAAAAGGTCACATGGTACTAGCCAAGGTGCCACTATCAGCATCAGGATTAAGGAGTGCATGTGACTGTTACACTATAGCTCCTTCTCATTGGTTTTACAGTTTCTCAGTGTGGAGATGGATTATACCCCTATTACACTTCCATCTTTGTAAGCCATCTGAGTTAACTTTCTTAAAATATCGAGTTATTTAGCTAATAACAGAGGAAAACAAAACAGGATTGCTCCCTGGGATAATACTTTTCTTTTTGATGTCTTGTGTAGAACGAATACTAACTTCAAACCTAAACACCCATGAGTCAACCAGTTTTCCACTTCCTGCAGAGTATATGATTAACCCTAGTTTGGCTGAAGCCATAGAGAACTGGGATCCAGCCACTTCCAGAGCATTTATACCCAAGTGCTTGCTTGAGGATCTTCTCCCATCCTGAGCAAGGAACAGGTAAAAGCCAAAGGATGGTCTAATTGAATTCTTCTAAAGAAACACCGATTTTTCAGGTAAGGGCAAAATCCCTTCTTTAGGAACACTGCCAATGATGTGAGGTCTAATGTTCTATTATTATTATTATTATTATTATTATGTGGGTTTTTTTATTTTTATTTTGTTTTACCAGCTACAGAATTTCTCTGGCAGATGTTTTCATTAAGAAAGCAGCATTACCTCAAGTTGGACTCTGGTACTTTTGTACACTAAACACAAGTACTCACCCCTACAAGTTTTGCTGAGGCTACTTTTAGAATATATTATTGCTCAATTGAGCTGAGGCAACTCTGAAATATCCTGTGTGGGCAAGTGGGACTGCAGGAGGCCAGAGGTCAATAACCTTGGATGTATTTTACATAACAGATCAAATAGCTGTAAATCATCCCTGAGGTGAGCAAGATTAAGTCAGATAAGAGCAACTGCTGTGGTCAAGCAGAGCTTTAAGACTCTGTTCCAAGTCTAGGCTTTTTGGAAGCCAGTGATTAAACACTGGAAAAAATGTGAAATGTTTCAGATAATTAGAAACATTTATTCAGTGGGAAAGGGCATGAACTGCATTTTCTTAAGGAAAAGCAAATGTAGAAGGACTACTACCAGCTTGGTTGGACTCCAAAAGCACATCTTCCCCATTAAAGTTAGATGATTCCCATGTGGGGTACTAGACAAAAGGACTCTTGTTGGTTTTTTGCTATCTACGCTTATTTACCAGAGATAATGAAGTGTGGCATAAATGAAAATGAGGCGGTATGCTGAAGAAATTTTCTTAGTAGGTATTTGGGTGGTCAAAGTCTTGTGGGGTGCTTGCCATAAAAGTTAATTATGGGGCAACCTTTGCTTTGCATAATGAGAGCCTAAACAGCTGGAGGTCTATCTGAAATCTGGATGTAGCACTCCAGCAGCTTGAGGACCATCTGCAGTTACTTTCATTCATGTCTTCCTCTTAATCATCTTAATGATTAGCCAGTATATCATCCAGTGGAAATGCTAAAACACCATAAACCATAGATTCTGAATTAGCAATTCCTGCATCACATTGGTAATTTATATTTAGTTTATAGCAGTGCTTTTAAAAAATTTTTTTCGAAAGATGTCCAGTTTAGATTAAGATATGCCATTTAAATAATTTCAAATCTCTGTCCAAATACAAATGAAACTCAATATCAACACTTTGGAAGCACTGAGGAATTTAGTCACCCTCTTTACATCCTGTTTCTCTTCCTTTACACATGCTCATAACTAGAGACAGCTCAGATTAATTCTAGATTTAAACTCTGTGTCTGGATCTGAATATCCTATCTCAAATGGCACAAACCCCAGGCCCAGATCTAAACATCAAAAAAAAAGTAAATTGGATCCTAATGCAAATCCTAGGAAGCCTGAGAAGTTCTAAACCTGCTCATCATGAGCCAGCAAGCGTGAGCTCGAAGCTAAACTCTGACCCACATATGAGCTCTGGATTCCTGGGTTATTTGCACAAATGACTCCCTATAAAGTAAATTTTTATCACATTTGGTTTGGAAAGGAGCACTCAGACCCCAAAAAGCAGCAGTCTCAGGCATAACTGGCTCTGCAGGACACTGATATACTCAAATCCCAGCTATGGGAGGAGGCAGCACGGTCAGTCTCTCACCCCATGAGCCAGGCCCAGCCAGCGTGCCAGCCCCGGGGCTGGGAGGGCCAGCAGGTCTGGCCCCTTTGCTGAATCACAGCCTGGCCTTAGAGGGGGTGAGACCACAGGCAGACCCAGCCACTCACCTGCAAATCCAGGCTCCCTGACATCAGTGTCCTGTGTCACCCTCCGAAGCAGGCTGGCTGGCTTCAGGTTGGCTCCGAGTGCTCTGGGCTGTCCTCCCACGTGGCTTAGCATTGAGTGGTCTTACCTAACCTATGTTCAGTGCCAAAGCAGTTATCCACAATCTATTTCCATCTCCACTGATGTGCCTACAGGCATACATGCCTTATGAAAAAAAATTCGCCTTTCAGATGCTGCCTTTTCCCCTCTGAGCCAAAATACCTCTCTCTTTTCTACCTGCGAAGGTAACTAGCTGTGGAACAATCATGATTTTAAATGGTTCAATAAAGATTTCAGCTCAAGGAACAGCAATCTGCAGGGAATTGGGTATGATACAGATTGCATCAGTATGCTGATGAAAAATAATTAAGAATATTACATATATCATTTATGCACATGTACCATTAAACTGACTGTGTATCTGCAAAACTGTGCAAACAGAATAGTCCTATATACCCCTGAAATAACTAGATGAACTGCAAAGGTATTTATCTGAGAAGAAAGCCAAGCAATAACTTCTGTATCCAGAGACCCAATGTGGAAGCATTCTCATATGCTTCAATTCTGGTTCTGACCTAATGATCTAACAAATTTGGACGGGAAGTTTGAAGACAAAAAAGGAATTTTGTCACAACAAAAAATTTCAGTTCTCGAAAACACTCTGTTGTTTCAAAACCCATTTAGAAATTATTTTAATTGAAAAAAAGTTGAAAATTTTTAAATAATAGTAAAGCTATTTTCTTCCAGTAAGTTTGGTTACAACTTCCCTACTAATCCTTGCTCAACTTCAGCAGCCCATTGATATGCCCACAGCCAGAGCCTTCTCTCTCTTTTGCAAGTTCAGCTCAATACTAGTCCTTATTCCTTGATCAAAATCAGTTATTTAAGGGTTCAGTTCTGCAAATTACTGATATTCAGGCTTCAGTCTACAAAGCACTTGCGCAGACATTTAGCTTCAGTGAAACTACCGTGGCTTTAGTGAAACTGCTGATGGAGTTAGAGTTAAGACTTGAGTACTGTTTTGGACCAGGGCCAGAGCAGGTTTTTCTTTGCAGGATTAAATCCTAAATCTCCCTGCAGAAGAGATTCAGTTCCAGTTCTTTACCCATTGTTTTGTTCTCTGAATTTCTTCATTTGCTTTTATCTTTTGGATGAAAATCAAGGCCTGAGGCCTGATTCACTCATATATTGTTGCTCTTTTACATGAGCATAATAACTTCAATGAAGTGTCTTAAATCAAATCTGGGAAAATTATTATCTGGGTGAATGGATGTGTTTATGCACTGCTGGTTTCAGACGGCTGGTCACTAGATAAAAAAAAAAAAGTCTTTCCCATTGTAGATCCTGCTGTACAGTTGAATAAAACTTTACCAAACTGTAAGTTTTCTTCTTGTGATGAGGGAGAATAAAAGCACAGGTACTTGGCAACAAGATAAGCACTCGCTCTTCCAGACAACAAACATAAACTAAGAGGGCTTAAACAAAAAAGAGGGCAAAAGAATTAAAATCCATCAATATATTCCAATAAGATTTAGAGGCCTGCACGATTAGGGGAGAGGATGTAACAAGTCGTTCAAAAATATAAATTCACAGTATTTCTGGCAAAAATTACTGGAGTAGAAATCTGTTGTATGCTAGGGAATAAAATTTTACTCAGGTGTGAGGAGTTGGAAAATTCTGTTTTCCTTTAGCTGAATTCAAAACATATCAAAGTTAGCTCTTCCCATTGCTCTAGACTTCCATTCCCATGCAATTCTATCATGTTTTCCTAGTTTAAAATTATTTGACAAAGTTTTCTGAATATTATCTCATAATTCCCATGGACTAGACTATACTTGACACCATCTTATTCCACACTAATGGGCAAAATCTGCTCTTTACCTACTTCCTTAAAAGGATGCAGGTAAAGAGCCATCGCTCGACTTCCATAGAGTTCCTCTCCGTAGCTGTGACGATAGCTCAGTCTGAAATTCACCATGTGAGTGGATTTGCAGCTCACAGCAATTTTTGCAGTTAAATAGACCAGTGGAAAGTAATCGCATCTCATTGCAAAGCTGGTCAAAGCTTGTCTCAGACTGGCAGTGTCATAGACAAGCTACATAAGAAGCAAAGTGAATTCTTTCAGAGTCAATCATAGGGAAAGTGCATTATCTAGCAAAACCTCCATTTTTTTAATTATCAGTTGAAATATATCTTGCCTAATCTAGTAAACAAGGAAAGCAGCTCAAGTTTACTTTAAGACAAATGATCCTAAGCAGACTGTTCCACTTGCACCTCGACAGCAGTGCTAGAATTTTAAATATTTGGTGTTTGTACTATATATACAAATTGCTTCTAATGTAGTAAATAGTTCATTAATCCTGTTGGGCACCTAGTTGCTCTTTTTCAAAGGATTATTAATTGACTACCTACAAAAAACATGTGGTTATTGTGTAAGTGTATCTAGGCACATATTTCTGAGAAGAGAGAATACTTCTGGCTAAAGTCAGTATAATTAAGGACTTTCACACACGATCACTCACACAAAATCTGCTTTGGTGGAAGTTAATGATAGATGTTAACTCTTTATTGTCGATATAAATATAATCCTATGCACATTGTTCCTTCAGGGTGTGTTTTAGCAAAAACATGTGCAATGACACAACCTTCAGCAAGAAAAGCAAACTGAGCTGACCATGGAACAGGTGTATCTTAAAAGGTAGTGAAATATGTTGAGAACATCTCATTGCAGATCAATGGTGTCCTGAATAATTCATGGGTTCCGCTGTCAGCACAAGTATGACTTTTGGAATGAGGGGGCTACAGCCTGAATGCAGATAAAGCTGCCTATTAGCGACATTTATACTAATTAGCCAAGATACTAGGAGACACAATGTGTTGCTGCCAGATGGCTCCCAGCTGCCTTTTGGTGGAAGCGAGGCAGACTGCAACTGCTGGTGCATGCTGGGGGCTCGCCATGACTTGTGTCAAAACACATCTGGACATGCAGTCAGCCTGTAAGCCTAAAAGCAATTCCCAGGTTCTGGAGCCTGGGTGTAGCCTAATTTAAGCAGAAAGTAAAAAATGGATCCAAAAAGGTATTTAGAAATCTGAATCTCTGTTCATGTCCTTTTAAGAACTCTAATTAAATCTCTAATTGTCTGCAGTACCCTCCTACAAGTAAATGCTACAGAACATTGCTGGGGTATCTTTACCAGGTGCAACACCTACAAAAAATATGGCTGCCTTTTATAGCAGCTGCAGTTCCCAAATTGATATAAATTATCTCTCCAGTTAGAAGGTATTGTATTATCACAGTCTTTTCTGTACAGATTCAGATAAAATATGTATTTTGTGTGCTGTTGAAATACAGTACATACAAAGAAATGTAAAAAGAACTTGCACAATATGAAATGCCAGAATAAAATCTATCCCAAAAACCTTCCTAATTCACCTTCACTGGGTGTATACTCCCTGATGCCTTTCTCAATTATCTGATGCAAACCATTATTTTCCCCTTGGCACCCAGCCTTTTCCACCAAGCCTCACCCTGAAGGAGTTTGCCATTGTTGCATATAATCCCTAACCAGCACATTCCTCCCAACAACACGTTTCTGAAGACATTAAGGCTAATTAATGCTATAAGTAACCAGCAAAACATGCCTACTAGCAAAGATCAACGCTTCAGGCCTAGATATTGTAGTCCATGCAGAAGTGAGCCCTAATCAAGCTGTAAGGAGCTCTAAGGAGCAGCTCAGCTACAAAATACCTAAATCGAGGTCAAAATTCAGCCCCTCTGTCTTCAAAGCCAGCCTGCCTGCCCACTCACTCACCTTTCCTTTTCCCACCTGGGCTGGGATGGTACAGTAGGACCCTCTCCCTCATTTCTGCCCCTTTTATAAGCTGTGCAAGAGATAACGGAGGCTGGTGACAACCGCTTTCCCCAGAGTGCTTGTTTGTGTGAGACTTGCAGCTTGTGCAGGGAAAAGTCTCCACGCAGGAAGAACTCTTAGGCCCGCACGGGAATTCCATAGGAAGAAAAATACCACGTGCTCATGTTTTCCCTCACCAAGATGAAGAAACGCTAGAAATCCAATGAGCTATGAAGCTGTAGAACAAAAAGCGCCACTATCTTTTGAAGCAGAGCCAATTTTCAGCACATTTCTGCAGTCTGTCCAAACCTGGTTATACAGTGAAGGTATTTTTATGGTGTTTCGCTAAAGGTAGAAATGAGCATAAGATACAATGAAGAAGAGGCACTGTCCATGCTCTACCGCAAGACTGCTGGAGCATGCATCCATGCAGCGTTGATCCTATGGAACACAGAACTGTCAAATCACAATTCATATACAGCCCTTGGCCAAGCTGTAACTTTCCGGAAACTTCAAATATTCCTAAAAAAGTTGAAATTTTTCACAGAGGAAAAAACCCGAGTTGATTAATTTTTGAGATTCAAGTTTATTTCACTTGGAAAATGTTAAACCAAGAAATATTGGAAAGCCAATCACTGAATAAAATTGTTTTCCATTTTTTTTCCACTTTGCCGTGACATACTTCTAAGGAAAGATTATAGTAATGAATTTATCAATATTTTTTCTTTAATCTCAATAAACATATTATTTCAAGCTTCATAGGATATAAAATCTAATTTTGCAACAGTATTAAAAATATTTTTAAAAACATGCACTTATATTCAGTCACTGAAATAATCTCTCCATTATTGCTTTGTTCTTGAAGAATTTCAAAACTGCAACAGGCAATCCTTTAGGTAACATATAAAAGCATATTCTTCTAGTATCTGGAAAATACTGGGATTTTCACATTTTCAAACCCTTCAACAGTACTATTCAGGTCTTCAGAACAACCAAGGGGACAGTGAATGAGTCCTTTTTCAACAATGGGAAAATGGATAACTTTGGACATATTTGTGTATTTACCTATTTTGAAGGATCAGCGCCTAAAAGGAAAAACATGCCCTTTCAAAGTACCTAGTAATTGTTTTTCCAACTGAAAAAAGAACTAATATATTATTAGAAAAACAGGGAGCTTTAAGTCCAATATGACTCAACCAAACTTTTATCTGTGGGTGAAGCTTGGAAAACAAAGCTTTTATTTGATACCTGGGTTGCATAATTTCTCTGAATTGAGAATAACGTGCACCTCTTCATTTCTATCACAAATATACTCCTGGTTTTGGTCATTTATATTTCTTAAAAATAAAAAGGAGAAAGAAATACTTTTATCCTAAGAAGCTATGCTGCAATTATTTTTATCATTTACTTCATTTACAGGCTATTGAGTATCTTACAATCATTAGCAACTAGTGGAAACTTTTCCTAGGTATAAATAAAGCAAGCCTTATGACAATTAGTGCTGTCTTTAGAAATCCATGAAAATATTTTTTCTACTCATGCTAGTGTGACCTCTTTTTTATGACACAATTACCATGATCATTGAATATTACCATTACAGACGACTCATGTAGTCTGTAAACGTGCACCATTATAAACAAAAAAATACATAAATGCATTGAAATAACATCCATCCCCAGTCCATAGAATCTTAGAATATTTCATTGTGTATGCCACCTCAGTAGGTCATCCAGCTCAGCCTCCTGCTAAAAGCAGGTTCAGCACCAAATGCAGACCTGCTTGCCCACAGCTTTCTTCCAGGTTTCAAAAATTCACATGGTCCACAAGCTCTCTGGGTAGCCCTTTCCAAGGGCTGATTGTCCTCAGCATGATTTTTTTTTTTACCCCCTTATGCCAAGCTAGAGGAGTACAGCACCCAGAGGTCTCCTATACAAGTGCTGGCTTTTAGGACCTCACCCTGTTGAGCCTTGAGGTCAGAAATGTTCCACTGTGTTCAAGGGTGTGCAACGACTCACCATGACACGGAATAACTCATCAATTTGGTTATCATCCTTGCACAGGGTTGTGCTAATCTCTATATTCTTCCAAGTTTAGTATATGCATGCTAAAATGAGCTGCATCCAAAGTAGTCACCTTATCCACTCTGCACCCCTCAACCATGATAGATCCCAGATCCTGTGCCTTGTTTAGTCCATGGCAAATACAAATGAAAATTACATTCTAGAACACTGAGTGTATTAGGCTAATCCTACCATAAAACAGACTAGGTAGTCTAGAACTAAAAACATCCACCCTTCATTTCAGTGACAGTCATTGCAGAAAGAGATAAATATTGTTGTTTGTAAATATTGTTGCTTGAGACCAAGTGCTCCAAAGAGAAAGGTTTTTACTAAACATAACTCAACATCAGACACTGAAACCCTATGGTAAACAAGCATTTCCAAAACTTCTTTTCAGATATTCCTAATTAATTATACTGGACTCACAAAGCTTTTCAGAGTTCAAGTATTAAACCAGGCAGACATAGGATCTGAAGGTTCTCCACCCCACTTCTTTTTGGAAGTGTTAGCTCAGCCACTGCTATTGTCCTAAATAACAGAGGGAAAACATTTCATGTTATGATTTGGCTATAGAGCTCCAATGCTGTTCTGCTACAGTTTCAGCAGTTTGAAACCCCACACCAACAGATTACAAAGAAGCCATTATTGGTTTGGACTCCTTTTTTTTCCCCTCTATGTATTAAATTAAAATATCCAAAGAGCTTTGGGAAGGCCCCTATCTAGAAATTTCTTTCCTGTGCCAGGAGCTGGCTGGCTATCACATTCCAAAGCCTTACACCACAGACAGCATGCAGTGATTCTTTTGCAATCGATTTGGAGCTCGTATCTAACAACTATTTGTGGTTGATGTAGCTATTAAGAAATACTTCTAGATGTCTGCATCCCTACCTGCCATCTCCTTACCTGGCACATGAGTGGAAAGGCTCCCAGAGGAGTTATAAGTCTTGACATGCAAAGTTATTAAATCTAAGAAATGAATTTTACATAGGGAGGCTAAACATCCTTACTCACTTTTTAAGCAGTGATCAGGAGATGCTACTGTTAAGAGTTATATGAACCAGAAGTCAAGCTCTGCAGGTGTCCTGAATTACCTGGAGGACACCTTAATTTTCTTCACTGACAACAGAGCAGTACTCAAAAAGATGAGTCTCCCTTCCTCAGGTAAATGCTCTCCAAAATCATGAGCACACATGCCCAGTTTAGGTTTATGTGATAGAACTATTGCAATGCATCTTTCTTCTTTTTATTTTGAGGTACACATATTGTTTAAATACTAAGTTTGTTCACGCTAAATTATACATGGAAAGCAAGATTTAATAAACAGACACACTGCAAATGTTAACTTAGCTCTGTAAAGTTTTGATTCCTTAGTACAACCTTGCAGTTACTCATGTGAAAAATGAACAAAATCAGGAACACTGTTAAAAGAATAGGATGAGCATTCAACACTTGGCATGAATCAAAGAAAGGAGGGAATAGATTTGTACCTCATTAGGGAAATTTCCATACATGAACACTGTTATCTTAAGAGCTCAGTATATTTCTTCCGTAATGTTAGTATAACAGCATTTTGGTAGTTCAAAGCTGCATCTACACCAGGTTTCTCTAATTATCATTCAGAAACTGCTCATGAGCAATAAATTTCTTTAAATTTCTTGGTATCGTCAGTAACCAGTAATTTACTTGGTAGTGTAATGTGGTACTAGGGCTATAAAGAGTAGATTGTTTTCTCTTTTTGAAGGCAAATATTTTTACGTTGGATTATTTTCAGAGGTTATTTTTAGTTTGGCTGGATGGTGAGTAGAGTTTTGGTGCTTATGAGATTAGTATGAATCAAGGAAGAAGGTGGCTTAACGATACAGATGGCACAGGGCCATGGAATGTACACGTTGCTTTCCTTATAAGAGAGCTAAAAATGCACTCCTCTCACTATGGCATCCACAGAAAACTTAAAAGGGAAAATATCTTTGTTTCATTTGAATTTCAGCCTAGGAATTCAGATTTCTAAATACAGACTCTAGTTTGTGCCTTTTAGAAGGTGCCACCCTGAAACTCACATTAAATAGTTGCATGCATCTAGGGAGGGTTGGTTTTGACTGAAAGGCTTTTGGCTCCCAGGGCAGTAATAGTGGAGTTTAGCACTGAGAACAACAGTGGACCCCCTTAAAACCAAGCTGTATCCCCCATTCAGGCTCAAGAGAAGGAGCAATCAAACTCTTTATGTAGCTGCAGGTGTTGCTCATATGTTATAATAAAACCACAGTTATAATATAAAAAGTATAATATAAAAAGTTATAATATA
>NW_009717768.1:0-2710 GCF_000703405.1 Apaloderma vittatum
ACCCCACCTCAAATACTGCATCCAGTTCTGGCATCTCCACCATAAGAGAGACATGGATCTGTTGGAGCGTGTTCAGAGGAGGGTCACACAGATGATCCAGGGGCTGGAGCACCTCTGCTAGAGGACAGGCTGCGGGTGCTGGGATTGTTCAGACTGGAAAAGAGAAGACTTCGGGGGGACCTAATAGCTACCTTCCAATACCTGAAGGGAACCTACAGGAAGGCTGGGGAGGGACTTTTTACAAGAGTGTCCACGGATAGGACAAGGGGAAATAAGTTTAAGTTGAAGGAGAATAGATTTAGATTAGATCTTAGGAAGAAATTCTTCAGTACGAGGGTGGCAAGACTAGAGATGTTGTGACTGCGCCCTCCCCAGAGATGTTCAAGGCCAGGTTGGACAGAGCCTTGAGTAGCCTGATCTAGTTGAGAGGTGTCCCTGCCCATGACAGGGAGGTTGGATTAGATGTTCTCTAAGGTCCCTTCCAGCCTAGGCCATTCTATGCTTCTGTGATTCTACGATTCTATGATGATTCTATGATTCTATGATAAATCACTACTTCTGGTCTTCTAAGGAACTGGGGCAAATCTCACTTTAAGGTTTGTTTATGCTTAATTCCAAGGAAGAGAATCATTCAAAACATCACCAGGCTAGTCACAACCTTAAGAACAGACTAGGCAGATTGTTGGTTTTGCAGCTCCAGATTCAGGTCAGATGCCTGGGTTTGAAGAGGGTCATTAAAAAGCCACACAACTCCATTTGCAGGATCTAGGAGGAATGGCTGCCAGAAGCGATATCTCAGGGGCCATAAGGGTAAAGGTTAGTACAGCTTGGTTTAGGAGCCTGGTAGCTGCATGTATTTCTGATTCATCGTCCATTCTGGCTGCATATTTAAGCATCTATTTTTCTGAGGAAACTCATCTTGGAAAATGTGCCGATATACAATGCTAGCACAACTCAACATGTGAAACCACAGCTGGCAGAGAAACTCCCAGATTTTCATAGTCACTTGGTGATCAGAGTACTAACACAACAAGTGAGGATTCAGCTGTCCCCAGAGTGTGAAGAGGTCCACGTTCCTTTTTCTCACGATACACTATGGCCCAGGTGATGGCAGGGATGAGAAAGTAGGGGCTTCCTCCTTTGCTGCTGAAGGTAGGACAATATGCAGCCAGTAATGAAAGAGTTGTGACAGCCAAAGAGTGAACACATGACACTGCAGACCCTGGTTAAGGAGGTACATTTGAAAATGAAGAGTTTGGCATTTAGACTGTTCTTTGAACGTTGCTTATGCATTTTACCTGTAGTCCCAGGAGAGTGCCCTTTACACCAGGCAGCAGGAAACAGGCTCCTGATTGTTTGCTAGCTCTCTCTGTATCCCCGTGATTCTTACATTTCCGACTGCAGAGTGGTCCAGACATTTCATTGGTAACAACCTCTTTTGGTTTCCAATGTTATCTTAAATGATATTGAAAGACAGAAGCATGACTGCCACTTAAATTGTCTTGTGACCTTGTCCTGATATCTGGGTTGCAACTAAGTCAATTTATTGCTATCCAAAGCTGAAGATTAGTTATTTTTTTTCTTAGCTGAGTTTTTCTTCCAGCTCCAATCATCACATAGTACCTACTCAGGAGAACAGACTTAACTGATGCCCCGCATGTACGTGGTATCTTTCTCTGAGATGTTGTTGAAGTTAGGCTTTCATCTGTCAGTTTTCATCTATTATTTGGTAGTTAGGAGAGACACATGTAGGATTTCTTGTATAAATTATTGATTTTCTATTGGGTAAGTCTGATAACTGCATGTCAGACATTAAATAGGATAGAATTATTTGCCGCTAGCTTTCCTCAGGAGATATGCAGTCTCATGACAGGTATATTTAAATTTTGACTCATACCTTCAGCTAAAGTGGTTGCTCTTTTCTGGGGTTTTATGATTATTATTTTGTTTGTGAAATGATGAAAAGCTATCAAAATTTCTTGAAGTTAGGGCCTTTTCCTCCTGAAACTAAACAGCCATGAAATCTAAAATCAAAGATTTTTGGGGGCTGCAATTAATAGATATTTCATCAAGCCTATTTACAAGGAAGAACAGAAAATGAAATGCCATATGAACATGGTTATGTGTCTTCTGGTAGAGAGCTGGTCTAAGCCAAGTCAGTTCAGAAAGCTCCTTAAGTGAGATGCAGCCTGTCTACTGTAGTATAGACATGCCCTAAAGGAGAATGTGCTGATCTAGAAAGATTATATTAACAATATAAAATGCAGAAACAGAAGAAAACTAGAGTATTTGTGTTGAATGGTCTCCAGTCAGCCTTGACTAAACCATTAGTAGAGGTGATATAATTGTTCATGTGTCAGACATCTTGAAGATCTACCATATTCTTGCCTGGTATTACCATTTTTATTGGGTTGACTTGGCTGGATTTTGGCGCTGGGTAGGGAGCTGCATGGTGGCTTCTGCAAGAAGCTGCTAGAAGCTTCCCGAGTTTGACAGAGCCAATGCCAGCCATCTCCAAAGAGGGACCCGCTGCTGGCCAAGGCTGAGCCTGTCAGTAAAGTGATAGGAGAGGAACGCCTCTGTGATAACATAGTTAAGAATGGGGAAAAAGAACTGCGCCACACAACAGCTGGCACAGAGATGGAGGAGTGAGAATCTGTGAAGACACCAAGGCCAGTGAAGAAGGAGAGGGGGGAGGATGAGCTCCAGG
>NW_009717768.1:2808-12331 GCF_000703405.1 Apaloderma vittatum
CCGACGCCATGTGGGTGGATGCCTGAAGGGGGCTGTAGCCCATCGGAAGCCCACATCGGAGCAGGTCGCTGCCAGAACCTGTAGCCCGTGGAGGAGTGAATGCCCGCGGTGGAGCAGGTTGGCTGGTTGGACTTTCGTGACCCTGCGGAAGACACACTGGAGCAATTTCCCTGAAGGACTGCACCTCAGACTCACAAGGGGTGGGTTTCCTCTCATGAGGTGTCTCACGTTCAGCAGTTTTTGATGAATTGCTCTTCGTGGGACGACTCATGGCGGAGAAGAGAGCGTGAAGCTTGTCTCCCATGAGAGGGACCCCATAATGGCCCTGGGGAAGAGTGAAGAGTCCTCCTCCGGAGTGAAGAAGTGGTGGAACCAATGTCAGATGAACTGACTGTAACCCCATTCCCTGTCCCGCTGCGCCGCTCAGGGACAGGAGGTGAAGAAATCGGGGTTGATGTTAAGCCTGGGAAGAAGGGAGGGATGAGGGGAAGGTGTTTTGCTTTTAAGATCTGTTTGCTTTTTCTTATTTCTCACTACTCCTCTCTGATATGTTCTCTTAATAAATGTAATTTATTTCCCAAAAATCGAGTCTGTTTTGCTCGGGACGGTAAATGAAAGTGATCTCCCTGTCCTTATCTCAAACTTTGAGCCCTTTGATTTATTTTCTCCCCCTGTCTAGTGAAGAAGGGGAGTGAGAGAGCAGCTGTGTGGGTACGTGACTGCCAGCTAGGGTCACCATGACACCATTTCATTCCCTTGATGTTACTAACACATATGTTTTCATGAGATTTATTAGTGTTATTTATTTATTAATATATTTTGGAATGGGATAGTTCTGGTGCTAGAGCTGTCCTGTGCTATAGGGCAGCAAATAATAGATTATTCCTATGGAGGAAAAGAGTTGAGAAACGAGTGAAGTAACTGGCAATCTGATGGTTAAGGTGATTCTTCCAGCCATAGCAGGACCATATATATGTCTTTATCAAGCCTTTAACTCTCCTTGTTCTTCTCTTTTTTTTTCTCTATCTAAATACGAACTTGGCTCATTTTTGTCCCATTGAGGAATTATAATAAATTTTGAAACTTTCAAAACATCACAGAAATAAATGTATTGTTCTCAGCCCCTTTCCTTCTTCCAACTCAATGGGAAAACTGTACTTTTTTAATTAATAGTAACACAAATACTAGAAAAATTCTAAACAAGTGCGTTCCTCTTACAGTTTAGATTTTGACTTATATTTTTCTATTCTGGATATATATCCTGTCTTTCGTAAGTTACAGGGGTCTACAGTTGATTCTAGAGAAAGGGCAGCGAAAAATTGATAAACTTAGTGGACAGATGTATGTTGGGTCATTTTGTGGGCTCTACTGTGACCAGGCTTTACTTCCATGGTCATGCAATTAACTGGTTTTGTCTTGCATTAATATTTTTAATTATCATTTGTTCTTCTGAAAGCACCATGCAGACAGTATTCCTTTCTTAAAGCCTAACCTCAGTCTGGTCCTTGAATACTACTTTAGGTCTCCAACTGTTTTTTTAACTGAAATCCATGGGATGGGAATGGTGGAAACGATAACCCTCTGTGCTCTCGCTTAGCAGGAATACCACATAGAAATATTTACAGCAAAACAGGAACATGTAGTTATTGAGAAGGGAAATCTGCTTTTATGCATGGCGGTGAATCTGAAAATCATGATCTTTATGAGATGTGTTTTATCTTTGTGCGTGTTTGTCTACTACAACAGCAGCATTTTATTCACGTTCAAAGAAACATATCTGACCTGTATTTTCTCGACATGTGAAATTTTCTACAGAGCATTGCTTTGGAATAGTTTAAGAAATAAGTTTCTTTGAAACTGAAATAGCATTATGCCTGGACCTCATCAACTTTAATATGCAGGATCTAGCTGTCTAATCAATTTTGGGAAAAAAAGTTATAATGAGAGCTACTTTGGCATCGAAGGAAACTCTGGAACATTGATGCATTTCTCTGTGAAGGACAAAACATTATTGTAGCCAATAAGATACTCTTCTAATTTTTTTTACTCACAATCAGCTAAGTAATACAAAATAATAATAGTGACAAATGCATTAATAAACAGTAAAAGGCTGTCATATTCCCCAGGGCTTCCTTGCATTGTGGTTCCTAACTACCAGTGCATGCACAATAATATTATTTCTACTTTTAGCCCCTGTTTATCCCTGAGTACATTGTCATTCTTATGGACTGATCTCCTGTTTTCTTGTATGCACTGTATTCAGACATAAACATAGCAATTACACTTAACAGCTGTAAGACATGTGAAAGGGACAGTCCTAACACCAAGGTAAAGTTCACAACAAAGATGGGTTTGTGTACATATAGCCAAGGAAGATTTAGCACTCAGGCCCCTGTAGAGAAGAAAACATTTTCTGAAGAAAAAGGCCCAAGATTTTAATTTTCACTTTAATCACAAATAAGAAAAGAGAAAAGGAGGAACAAAATAAGAAGTCTTCTGAAACACCAGAGCTCTTGAATGCGAGCATGCCGTGATTCAAAAGATCCTCTCTTTTGACTGTTTGGCAGAGACACTGTGGAAACATATGACCTTTTACATACTCATAGGGAGAAAGACGAGTTCCTGCAAACAAAACAAAGGCATTTGCAATAAAATGAACAGGGGAGACAGTCAATGCTGAGAAATCCCAGTCTAGTATTTGCTCATATGGAAAAAATCTAGACATCATATTTGTTTTGATTAATAGTGTTTTTAATATGCATTAGATAAATTAATATTTCTTCTATTATAGGAGACAGTCATTCCTTAAAAGATTTCCTTCTACTTTACCACAGTAATTGAAGCAGGCTAAAAGGGACTGTGGCAATACAGTATTTTCCATGGAAGTTCATTTGAATTCTTTAATGAAATCATGTTAGATATCTACCACGCCTTTTGTTTTAGCTGTCGCTCGTGTGGCCAAATGTAACCCTGGCATAAGTCCAGTTAATTCAGAAGTGTTCCACTAGGATAGACTGGTCTACTTTTTGTTTATTTGGGCTTTATGAAAGAGGGACAAGGCAAAGGATTGACCACTCAGTGTTAAATTTCCTAAATCATCAATTACATTGAAGATCTGTTTTGATGACAAATTTTTCAGATATAATACTCCTCCTCCTTTAAAATTAAATCACTTGGCTGTTTTGGTGGATCTTAGAGATTGTTTCTCTTAGAGAGAGATTGTGCAGAGTGAGCAGTTTCTTCAATACCCTGCCATTATTCACAAAGCATATACCTAGACTTAACTCATTAACAAAGGTGGGTTCCAAGAAAAGTTAACTTCTCTGAACCCTGCTCTGAATTTCTTGTAGGACATTGAGCCTACACTTCTGAGTGTCTTTATCTCTGAGCACATCTACTACATACGAGCTTTGTTTCATTCTGCTTGAATAAATATATTTTTATGTCACTTCTCTCTCACATTCAAACACACTAACCTGTGACTAAGCATCTATAACTGTTATATCAGCCTTCCAGGAAACTTCTTGTACAATGGTGTATCTCATAATATTAAGTTATAACTGCTGTTATTGGAGCTATTATATCCAGAAAACTGTGGGGTTTCTTTTCTTAAATTCGTGTTAAGTTCTTGATGAAAGTCTGTCAGCCTCAGTGACACTCAATACCCTCACAGTTAGTTGCACGTGTGCAGAAACATGGAAGAACTCCATGTGTACATTTGCTGCAGTTTCATCAGTACATAACAATAAATGCATTTAAGAAAGCTAAGTGTGTGTGTCTTAAGTTGTAAAGCAAACACTCCAAACACAGACATTTTAACTGATCACACAAATATGGTTTTTTCTTAGCTTCAGTTAAACAAATTTCATTCTGGATAGACTTTCAAAAATATTGAAGGTTACAGCAGGGCCGACCACTGAACGCTGACAGATGCTTTAACTCATCTCCTTCCCCAAAGTGGAAGGGAGAGAGAATAAGGCAGAGAGACTTACAAATTGGAAAAAACCCAAACCTAAACGAGCTTTAATAAAACAATAATAATACTAATAAGGAAAAAATAAAAATAATACAAATAATGAACTATATGCAAATACGTACAAAACCGATATCGAACCTGAAACCACCCACCGATAGCAATCCCCACTGATGCTGCAGAGTAGGCTGCACTGGGGAAGTCCCAGGCTCAGCAGCAGAGCAGAGCTGGACACAGGAGCTGGATTCAGGAACTCAGGATTGCAGTCAAAGAGAGAAGATTGGACAGTCCTCCTCACTCGGGACATTGGACATTGAAGAATAAAACCTTAACCCACGTGATCCCTCAGTCTTATACTGAATATGATGTATATGTGGAATGAAATACTTTTGGTCACCTGTCCTGTCTGCTCATCATCAAAGGTGTGACCTTTTGCTTCCTTACGATCCCTTTTACTTCCTCACGTCCTCGGCAAGATCCAGCAGTGACCTTGGTCACTATAGGAACAAGTATAAGGAAGAGCCTTTCTGCATCCCAGTCCCAGGCAGTAGCTGTAAACATCAGGTGTTATCACTGCCAGTAGCACACACTGTCTGCAAAAACATGCTGCTGACTTCAGAAAGTGCAGCCTTTTAGAAGAGACTGAGCTGAAAAGTAAAAATCAGTGAACAGAATTGCTTCTGTTTAGCTCAAACCAGTGCAAAAAAAGACCTAAAAGAGTTAAGTAGCAAGATTCACTAAAATTCAGCATCAAGATACTTCCTTTAAAAAAGGTGAACGTATCTGTGGTAAAGGAGTGTATTACTAGCTCGTGTCTGTTTAGCTGTCAGATGGATTTAAGTTTTAGGATAAGCAATAGTCCATTCAACTTGTAAATTTCCAGGAATTCTATGGTTTATTTGACTTAGCATAAAACTACAAGAGTTATTAGACTACAAAAGACAAAAGACAGCCTGCTCTTACTTGCAAGGCAAGACTCAGTGCTTCCAAGAAAATCACTATAAAACATTTATCCAAATGTATAACATCAGGAAATAAATCTGTTCCCTCCTTTCAGGTAAAATGTTTAGGCCCTGGGATACATGCAGTGCCTTCACCTTTCCTTAAAAAAATTAAGATCTTCCAAGATCAAGAACTGTGATTCATGCTTAGAAAGGTTTTCCAGACTTTGCTGTAAAATCTCACTTCTCCCTCTGTCCCACATCTCTGGGAGATGAAACCACATACTCTGATTTCACTTTTCCTGCACAAAAGAGAGGAGAATGGCCAAAACTGAGGATCTTTCATAGACATTCTTATTTGAACCAGTTCAGATTTTCCAGCTGAATACTGGAATTTTGTGACTAGTTTTGATATTTACTTGTTTCAGTTGATCTTCCCTAGCTGTTAGCTCCTCAGTAGCTTGCTGAGGATCTGAAATCATAGCTGAGATAAAACATCTTTGTCTCTTGCCCCTACACACATGCACCCATATGCACACACGAGCACGTCTTGGAAACTAAGCATGTTATTTGCAGTGTGCCAAAAAGATTTGGGATACGGTGAGTTCCAGTGTTTTTGGTTTGTTGTTTTGTTGTTTTTTCCATACCTGATCTTGGCATGCTTAAAACCCTGGAAAGTCACAATTTACTTTCCACAGAGCTGTCCTGGATGGCTGAGAAGCGGAGCTGTACAACAGGATATCCAGCTATTGAGTGCTGCTGTCACAGGTGGCCAGCGGCACAGCTGCAAAGAGCTTCCTGCCAGGAGGGTAGAGTGGGCCCACAGGAAGAAATGTTCCTTTCCTCTTCCAATCTGTTTTCAACTATAAAGGAAGGTCCAGGCTCATGCTGCTACGGCGGATCTGCCTACGCAGCATTTTTTCAGCTGGAGCAAAAGCTCGGCTAACATTTCTAACAATAACTGCAAAAAGCAGACCAGACCATTTGCAGGACTTCAGATAGCAGGGAGCCCTACCTTTAACAGAGTCACCCTTGAGAAATGTTTTGTCTTGACTGTATTACTGTTGGGCATAATTGTATTATCATTTTGTAGCTCACTTAAGAACAGACAGTGAAGTGCAAAGAAAAAAAAAAAAGGAAAGGATGACAAAAAGTGCAAATACCTTTCTCTTGAGATACCACAAGTAGGCAGCTCATATCTTTCCTCTTTTGTCCTGGATTCAACCATAAAAACAAGAGAATAAAGCTGCTTCCTGTCAAGCAGGAAGCTGTAAAGCAGGAAGGAGGCAGATGACTTCTGTCTGTTAATTTTACAAATCATGAACACTAAAATCCTGGTCAGGTAAAGCCAATGAAAAAGAAAGAGGATGATTGTTCGTAACAGTGTTAACAGAAAATATGCAGAAGTTCACTGTGCTGTGGGGAACTCAAGCATATTTCCAAGAAGCTCTTGTCCTAAAGAAACAGCAAGAACCGAGTCCGGGAACAGGGCAGGTGAGAAAGAATAGATTTTTCAGTACTGTTACAGTGGGTTAAAACTTGTATTGAGACACAGAGAACAGGCAGGAGAACAAAGAGCAGACAAGAAGCTGAAAATTTTCCATTACTATGTTCAGAGCTAATCCATCTTAAATGAAGAACAATTGCAAATATCTTCAGAATTGGGACCTTAATGCCAGTATGAAAGACCAGTGAGATCACAGGAAAAATTTTGGCTGATGCCGGAAGATTTCTTCACTCCAATCCTATAAGATCATGTACTGCTGAAGGTAGTACCACATAGTTTTATCTCTAAGTGGTTCTGCAGTCTTCTGAGGTAATTAGTGGCTACTCTGTTTCAGCCTAAAGCTCAAATTTTAGACTGCAGATTCTGAGGCTCTTAAACCTATACTGCAAAGATTTTTGTACTCCAATTCCAAAAGGTGAATTATCTACACCCCAAAATAACTAATATTAACCTACCAGTGTACTGCTATTATTCCTAAAAAGTTGTAATTAAGACCAGTGATTCCAAGACACCATCTGGGAATTTACTGAGAACAATCAATTTCTTTTGTGATTAAAGGATTCTCTCTTTTAGCATTTCTCACATGCATCACTGGAAAATTCAAAATATGCCTTCTGGTAAGGATATATCCCTAAAGAACTCAAGGAATTGAAAACGATACAAACGTGGATGGTTTTACTTTATTGTCCTGGAAAAATGTCTGTTAAAAAGGCAATTGAAATAAACGTATTGCCAATTATTTGTATCTAGTTGATCTGAAAATCGTATTCTTTAAAAGCAAATGCCACAAACCTGAGTGTAAGATGAAATACACCAAACCATTTATTGTGTAAGCATTACTGATACTGGAGGAAGTACTTGTCATTTAACATAAAGGTACCAGAGAGAAAGATGTAAACCTTAGATTTTCAACACAAGGTAAAAATGTCCATTTACACAATGAATAGGCAACATAACTACATTCTTCTGTGCTCTCTACTGTTATTTTAGAGAACAATGTTCCATAATGATGATTATTCGTTAACTTGATACTCCTTGAAAATACATTGAAAATACATTCCCCCACTTTCTGTGAGAAACAAAGCAAAATTACTGCCTTTCGCTTTGACTCAGCAGGTACTAAGTACCTACCAGCTAGACTTATCTCATCATATACGAATTAGTACTGCAAATCTGACAACTATCTGTCCACTTTCTCATCCTCACATCTTAGATGTCAGAGAAGCAGATGCAGGAAAACATATAGTACTATGAAATCTGATGTTTTAAAGGTAATCAGTTTTTAGCTGGTGCTTTTTAGCATTGAAAACCTTTACAAACTCCTTCAAAATATGCCAAAACTCAGTTTTGCAAATTCATGTGGAACTTGTGGGACAGAATTTGCCTGCAAAAACCCGGGCTGAGAGCAGAGTTTGAGGTTATTCATGGTCTTGACTCAATTTGGCATAACGCTAAAGCATGTTCTTCAGTCTCAATGACATCAGAAACTATTACATTGTATTTAAAACTCCCTTCATATGTAGAAAAACTTCCTCTAAAAGAACCAAAATTATCAGGTTAGATATTTATTATAAACTTAGCTATAAAGTTGTTGAAAGTGTCGGGTTCATAGTACCCACCTGCTTTTCAGATTTGTACCCTTGCTGCTCCCTTTGTGACAAGAAATAACAGTGAATATGCAGTCAACATCTACATGTCCGGTGTAATCAGTTTTGTCTTCACTGCCATTTCAATATGACTGAGAAGATTTTAATACATCTTAGCTAGGCTTAAAATCATGCTTTAGTAAACATAGGTTTATATTTTTATATTGAGAAAAGATGACGTTCACTTCTTAGTGTTCTGATAGAACCACTTCATGGTTTTTCTGATAGAAACCAATACTATTTTAATTGGAGAATAGATCCTTCTTGCTCAGTAAGAAAAATATCTAAGAATGATAAAGATATTTTATTTTGTGGAAAAAATGGCAGTGGTCATTAATTTAGTCAAGTTGCACTGAGCACAGTAGAACATGACAAATGCAAACATATACAGCCTAGTTCATCAGTTTGCGATTAAGCATTATCACATAATTTATATAGGGAAATAAGTTTCATAAATATAAGAAAGAATATATTTTATACTGAGAATATATTTCATACTACATCAAAAAATACATGATCAAACATTCTGATTCTGGAGTCTTTAAGCTTCGCAAATTTTATAAGCCAAATCCACTAAGTGAATACTATTAAATGATACTAATATACTGCTAGAAAAGTAATCTTCCTTATCATTTTTTTTGTAAAAGATCATTTTATTCACTTGGTGCAAATCAAGAGGAACAGACTAGTATGGTAATTATTCATATTTTGTAAGATATAATCACGAACCTCTTTTGCAGAATTAATTACCCTTCAGTTTCACTTTGGAAAGATAGTAGAATTCAATGACTCCCCCAAACTATCCTCAGCAAGCCTATTGGGAATTACCAAAGCCTGTTCATTTGAAAATGTTGCAGTTGGCAGACTATTGCCACTGTCTGATCTTAGATTTGTCTGACACTTTGCACTATAAACTCCTTTGTTTCCATTCAGGCAAAAAAACCCCAAAAGGCTGAAAATATTGTCCCATCTACATACAAGTGAAACTATTGAAACAAATACTGAACAAACTGCTAAAAACCCTACACTAATTAATGATGTCCACTAGAGGTGTGGCATCTGTTAGATCCTTCATTCTCTGATGATCTTCAAACTACACAGAAATCAATCAAACCTTTGAATGGCTTTTTTTTTTTTTTAGTTACTCTCAGTTCAATTTTTACAAATCTGGGACAATGCACTGAAATTAAGTCATGTCAGAATAGCAGTCTTATCAGTGGGAACATGCTCTGGGCCAGTGGGAGTTAAGTTTTGCCAGCTGGCTCTACCATTAGGATGAATTCCTACCCTGAACAACATGGTAAATTTTGCAAATACTTAGAAACGATTGGGTAAAAAGGCTGCCTAAACTGTTTATCTATATAGTCTAGACAATTACCCTCATACTTTATGATTTATTTTCTCTAAATGTGCAAACTTTCACCAAAAAAAATAATATGCAATTTTGTCCTGCTGA
>NW_009717768.1:12362-45937 GCF_000703405.1 Apaloderma vittatum
GGTTTTCTTCCAAAATATTTTTCCATACTCCCCACACACTTTTAGCGTGACCTTATATCACTCAGTCATCTCTGAAATATAAGATTGAGATAATTTCCCCATAATGAAAAGAGAGATATTATACCTTATTAACAGTTTTCAGTTATTCTTATATTTTTGCAATGCTTTGTCCTAAGCACATCATCTTGAAAACTGCCTGGATTTGCCTCTGTCAAATATACCCTTAACTATTCTTAACTTTTCAGACTGTGTGACATTTTTTGCCAAGGGTTGTAGAAATGTGTAGTCAGTATCCTTAAGTTACTTTTCATTAGTTTTATTCACCAAATTTTATCAGGGTATAAGAACAGAAACCATGTATCACTTCTAGAATCTAAATGATAATCAACTGAATTATCAACTTAGTGTTAGAACACAGGACCTCCAGATCCATTCAGTTTTTAAATTCCTGAGAACAGCGTAAAGCAATTCTCCCCCTGAGGGTCTAAGAAAATAAAATGTGTGTGAGGAAATGCTATAATAAACTGGTAATATATTTCTGTGGGGGATACATAGGAATTTTCCATACATCCTCCTAGGATGGCAGTAAACCAGACTTAACAGCACAAAGTAAGACATTTCCACAGTGAAAAAAAAAAAAAAAGAATTATCTACATAGCAGGGATGGAGGTTCAAGCTCCAGGCTTGATTTTCTGTTGAGAGATATTGTCAGCTATGCCTGGGAAGCTGCCCAGGTTGAATGACGGATGTTGGCACAGGAGGTTCAGAGCTGCATCAATCAGTTGGCTGATTGATGGGCATTTACTTGTCACACTCTCAGAGAATGTAATGCAAGCTAGGTCCACGTTAAATGTCTGTTGGGCCAGTAAGTGACTCCACTTTTACAAAACTTTCTGATGGTCACTAAAAACCTGTATAGTCACATAGGATTTGTTCTTTCTTTTTCTTTTTTTTTCCTTCTTTACCTGTAGTTTCTATCAAAATAATAATAAAAAAAAAGATATGTGGCTTTTTCACACAGGCCTAACACTGAAGTAAATCTACATCCTAAAGAAAGAAGTATATTTAAGCTAAAAATTGACTTAAAAGAAGGTTTTACAATTTGCAAGAAATGTGGGGGTTTTGCCTTTTTCTATTTTTTTCTCTTTCTCTTCTCTCCCCTCTCTTTTGCATTCCAACTGGATCACAACAACTTTGCCTGATGTTTTTGAACCCTAATCTTAGTCTATATAGCTACTCAGAGGAACTGACTCTTAGCTGTCACTGCTAACATAAGCAGCTAATGACACCTCAGAGACTACTTGCCATGCTGTGTTAGAACTGGGTACCTAAAGCTTAAAAAGTTCCCAGAACAGTGCTTGACCTGCCTGGAGATCAGAAAGTTTTACTCCTAAACTTGTCTGAGACAACAGAATTTAGCTGAACCTTTAAGAGCATAGTCCAGCCATTCTGGCTAGAGTCAATTTTTATTTCAACTTTTTCATTTGAAATTGGTTTTTTGCACAATGTTCCCTTCCAACTATAATTATCTCTGTAGACACCTTCCAGAGACACAAACTAAGAGTTGTCTTCTCTAGTTTGCTTTCTGTTCCTGGTCCAACGGACAAATTTAAAGGATACTTAACCCCATGGGAATGGATCCCCTTTTCCCCATGATGGGACCATCTAGGATGCAGGATTAAGAACCTGCTCAGATTCCCTTTATCCTGGTGGTGATTTTGACACTCAGCCATCACCACAATCTCCAGAACTGGTACAATGAAAGGGTGAGGGAGAGGGAAACTTCTCCTTAATTTTGTACTTTTGCATGTTTATTACTCTTACATTCTTCATTCTTGTTTTACTTTGTGTCTTGAGGCAAGTGATTCTTCTTGCATACTGTATACAAATGCTGCTATGCTGAACATGCAATCCTTATCTGGATCTAATATCAGCACAGAGCACACAGAGATTTCTTTCACTACATTTTTTTTAGGAATAAACAGATTCCTTCAGGTTTCTAAACACTGAGGTAGAAGACTTTATAAATATTTTAGAGACTTTTTACTAACTTGGTTCGTAATGATGGCACATACTGAAAAGTATGGCCAGATATAAAACGGACTATCTTAGGTAATCATTGCAAATGTAGGTGCATACTAGTAATCACAAAAGGCCAGTATTTGTTCAGATGAGCTTCAAGGACTTGCCAGTAAAGCTGCCATATGCTGAAAGTGAATATATAACATGGGCCCAACATGGGCCCTTTCTTCCCTACAATTTTTGCAGTTGGTAACTAATATTGTCAGCTGATTTAGAAATAAAAAAGAAACAAAGCCAAGTTTGTCCATAGGAGTCAGGAGAACAAAATTTTGCATATCAACCCAGGTTATTCGTACTGGAAGGTTCTACTGGGGAAAATGCTGTACAATATGTAAAGAAAGAAAGACCCACTGGTTGGGAAAGAACAGAAGAAATTTTGATTTGTATTTAACTTTTGAATTGTTGAAGAAAAAACACAGGATACTTATTTTGACAAAGTAGTCATTATAACCAGCATGAATAGAAATTAAAGTCGTAACATTTGTCACCAGTTGTAAACCCTTGAATTTACAATTAACGGATTGATGCATGTGACTGATGGTTAAAATATCTACTAGTGCATTTAGCTGCAAAAACAGCTATGAATTAAAAGCTTTCTGACTGTGACGACCAGTGAAAGACCACTGATATTTACTGATTAAAAATGCATCCCCAATTTTTACAATCTTTTGGCTTTTGGTTCTTTTATACCCTTTAGTTATGTCATGATATTATCTCATATTAAATCAGAAATTTATTTCCATGATGCCATAATTTTAAATGGGAGAGAAAAATCCTACCTCAGTCATGCTTAAACAAGGTACACAGACAGTTATTTTAACAGCACACTGAATCAGAAAGTCTTAGTATTGCCTTTCTTGAGCTTAAAAACTGGGTGAATAAATGAAAGAATGAAAACAATGAAACACTTCAGAATAATACAATATGTGCTTAACTACCAGCTGCTAGAATTATACAGCATAAGCATATCCAAGTCAGAATTTCCAGAGAGAAATCCCAATCCCCTTATCTCCCCCAAAACTGGAGGCCAGTTGAATTAAATTATGTGAATAAACAGACAAAATGAATCACTTGTTAGATGATATCACCTTTAAACTATGAAGAAGACATAAACTGGTACTTGAGCAGTAGCATTTCAGAATACAATGTCTTGCAAATGAACTTCTCAAACCTTACTAAAAATGTTAAATGACACCTTTTTTTTTTACTTTCTTTAAAATAAAACAACTATATAACTTCCTGGCTTATTTCTATGATTATTTCACATGCTAGCCTTAGTGGGTTAGTGTTCTGTCTTTATCCAGCAAAAGCAAAAAAAAAATAATAAAATCTTCAGATACTTTCGATCTTAGCATCAAATCACTAACAGTAAGAAAATGATTTACAGTGCATAAGTTATTAATAGAAGATTTTTTCAGATTGAAGAATGTAACATGATTTCTCAGATATTTTAATGTGAAGTTTTCATGTGCCATTCCATTCTCTGAGCAGAAATCTAAAGAACAACTTTACATATATATCTACAGAAATAGGTGAAGAACAGAATTTCATGGGAAAATCTGAAAGTTAAAAACTGATTTTTTTTGTTCAGAATTGCACAAAAAGAGTCAAAATGAGACTCCAGAAAAAGTCTTCTTATTTAGAAATTTGATTAAATTAGTATTTCATTTTGCTTTTTTTATTTTCTTCCAGTTATTTGAATATATTACAAAAATATAACATGTGAACCTCATTTAGAGAGGGATGTTTTACATTATCAAACTCTAACATTTTAATCAAATCAACATACACTAAACACATTGTTTGTGAAAATTTGAAGAGGTGACACATGCCATGAAAGAAAAGTATGTTTTCTTAAAATGCTTCCTACATTTGAGATTCATGTTGCAAGAATACCTTTAAAAGCAATTCTTTTTTTATGTCCTTTCCTTCCAAAAGTTGACAACTGGGGCCAGAATCCACTAGCATACTCGTTAAGAATATGTATTAATATTTGCAGAAAAAATAAAGAAATCTCTCTGAATGTTTATATTTCTCCATTTCTGGTCTAAAGTGACATGTACTGAGTTTCATGGAGTAGAAGGACATATCTTTTAGCTAACGACTCCTATTGCACAAATGAGTAGCTTTATTCAGAATTTCCTCAAACCAGTATGAAACTTCAGTCTTCAAATCACCAAGAAGAGTCTATTTTGTGCTCCAGCAATAGATCAAAGAAGCACAGAGACAGATGAATTCGGCTTCTGCAGTCTAACAGTCAGGCATGAAAATGCTGTAATTCCTTGGGGCTCATTTTTGAGTCATCAGCATACACCAGCTCCTAAAATGGTATAATTCAAAGAACATTGTATATTTTTCACAGCTTTGCTAGTTACATTCTGAACTACAGGACCATACATTTTCAGATCCTACTCAGACCTACAATACCCATTTCTTATTAAAAAGGAATAACTCATTTTATCTTCAAGGCTTTTGGAAGTTTGCAACATCCTTTATAATGTTCATTTAACCTCTGTGAGGTAGGATCAGCATCTTCTATGAGTTAAGACCTGGAGGAAGGGAGGTATATGGAAATACATGTTGCTTCCATTTGTTCTCTCAGCTCACTGCCTTTTCCTGTTGCTATAAATCACCTTTATTTTTCAAGTTCTATACACACTCTCTGAGGTATGGAAAGCACTTTTGATGAATACAATAGATACAGAAAATCTGACAAGATGTTTGTGGCTTCATTTATATTCATGTTTGATTATGACAGATCACTTGAAAAGAAAGGAAATACCGTGATGATTTCTTATACTCCTAATATGATTAAAGTTTCCTTTTTTTATTTCTGAAATGCTTTTATCAACTATTCTGTTATTTTTCGAAAGAGTACACACAAATATAAGAAAATTTGGAAAAAAACACCAGACAAATCCAACCTACATTCAATTAAGCTTTAAATGCATATCAACAAAGAGGAACACTAATTTCTTTATATGACATCACACAGAAAGATTAATTTTATTTGGAATACAACCAAAAGCCCCAGTGATGCTTATGAACAGCCTTCAGTGGAGGAAATGATCTTTTTTTTTTGATGAAAAACAAACAAACATCAGTTGTTTTCACAGCTCTGACCTAAGATCTCCCCTGCTGTATCTCACAGTGTTTTTAATCCGTTTTACTAAACCCAACAGCAGGTGTGAGGCAATTGAAAACAATGTAAAACTGAACTGTTTCTTTCACTTATGTGAACTTCTGTGATTTGCATTCTTGGAGAGGAATTAGTCGAGGGTCAACATTATTGTCATGTTAACAGGCTGTTTTCTACAGATGAACATTTGCCAAGGTCATTTAAAGCCTAAACTGACAAAGCATGTGCACAATCTTTTTTTAAAAAAAGCCACCCATCAGACCAGAAAAAAAAAAGTATTTTTATACAAAGCAGGTAATTTTGAAGTTAAACTTTTATATCTTTATTCCTGAGAGGCGGGAGTGTTTGCCAAAATATTTGGGACAATTTACTTTTTTTGAAGTGCAATAAAATTGATTGTATATTCACAATGCTGTAGAGGTACAGATTGCAGAAACAGGAAAGATTTCAGGCTCTGCAAGAAGGAAGCCAGCTACAAGTCATTACTGCTTATCAGAAGGCTCTGAACTGTTCAAAAACACAGAGGATCTCTTGTGAGGAAAAGTAGGAATGTGACACTCTTGACCACAGAGTTGGCAGCTGGTTGAGATCTTTGGCCTTGTGTGTTGCATGTTTCACAATCTCTGTGTAACTGCACAAGATGAGTGGGATGTAAATAATTAGGAGTCTTGCACACATGACTAGTAAGTTGCCTGGGCTACTCAGCACTGATGTGACTGGGCTCAATTCAGCTCATTCATATGTCTAAGGAGAGCTGTGAGGCAGAAAACTAGAATGGTGACCCATGTGGAGAGCTGCAGGTGAGATCAGCCTGGCTAGGGAGACTTAAACTTTGAAGGAACAGCATGAACAATCAATGACCTGTTTGCTAATTACAACACTGATGGGACACATAGGTTGACTAAAAAACTCTCATTGATGCTGCAAAATAAGTTCAATGCAGTTCAGATTTATTACTGCTTAAGTGCTGCTCCAAGTCCTTATCTAATTCTATGCTCCTATGACACTCTTATCCTATTTCTCTGTGTTCAACAAAGTTGCAGCCTGGGTAGCTCTTTTGGCACATGTCTGGACCTCTAGAAAAAACATACAAGAGCTCTTCCTGTGCTAGAGGAATTTGTCATAATACAACAAATAGATGTTCACTGACCTCGCTGATGAGGATGTCAGGTAAAGATGCCAATTTGTTGCCCAGCACAGAAAAGAAATATTAGAGAGATTGAAGTTCTCAGGTACCATGTGCAGAAGATTTATTTTCAATCTGTTTTGATTATCAGGCATTTTTTACTAATTTACAGAGCAATCAAGTGGGTATTGAGTACACCAACTGCTGTGTGCTCTCCTTTGTAACATTCACATGTTAGCCTGTGCATTTTCTGTTTTCCTTAAGCTGTATTCCAAATGTAGTCTGGATGAGTGTCCACTGCAGGCTTTTAACTAAAGAGACGATAAAATAGAGTGTTTAGTTCAGTTGGGTCTTTTCCATTGATCAGACTGCATAATCTTCCAGTAACGAAGTAATGCTGATTTTATAGACTACTTATATGAACCTTAATAATTCACCATTCAGTTTAAGATAACATATACTTTAGGATGGATTATGATCCCTTAGTTAGAAAGAGAAAATGGTAGTATTTTCAGCATAATTGATACTGACGAGAGTTAACAGTTCCATTTGGTTTTATTTCAGAGATTGCTGTATAAATGAACTGCTTTCACATTATATCGTTGAGTTGGCTCATACTGACTCAAGAAACCCATTTGTGCTACACTTGAATCTGGGAAGCAGATTCAAGTACTAGAAATTATTTTAACACAAGATAAAAGGCTTGTGCTAGTTTTACACAGAAGTTTATGAAGGAATTCAGGTAAAACTGGCTTCTGGGACAGAACTACCTACAGAATTACAGAAGATTGATTTGGAAGAGACCTTCGGAAGTCATCTAATCCACCATCCCACTCAGATCAGGATTATTATCAATGATGAGTCAAGTCAGTTTCATCTTTGTTTAAAAATATTAGAGTTGGTTTTTGTCTTGAAAATTTCCAAATATAAATGACTCAAGGTCATTTACGGACAACTTTCAAGGATGGAGATTCTATGCTCTTTCTATATACCTTGTTCAAGTGTTGCATGATCCTACAAAATTTATTTATTTATTATAATGTTCAACTTGAAGCTCCCAAGCTGCAAGTTCCTTGTCAGACTGTGTGGAACTGCCAAGAATCTAGAGTTTGACTCCATCATTTTGGTAACTGTCTTTAAAATAGTTGTAGGAGTTAAACTATCCTTTACCTTCTTTGCTGGTGAAATCCCATCTTTCTCAACCTCTTTCCGTAGACCACATGATCTAGGTCTCTGACCACGTTGTTGGTCCTCCAGCCACACACTTAGAGACCAGCACACAGTTCCTTCAGTTTGCACTTGCAGTAAACTTTTTCCTCTCTGTTATCTACACAATTTAACATCTAAAGACTTCACTTGACAAGCAATATTAGAACTACTAGAGAAATTGTCTGAGACATATGAAGCAAGAGCTCAGAAAGGTAAGGAATCATTTTCACATTCTCCCTACCATGTTCCAGATTATCTCACATTTCAGTTGTGTGGTGGCTGAACATGCCACTAGACCAGTCCTGAAGTTCAGGCAGATTAGGTTTGCTCCACACAGGACAAAAGCCTCACATAGTCCTTTAAAAAAAATGAAAAAAAAATTATGTGAAGCTGTCATGGGTTAGGGCTGGGCCGGCCTCTAACACGGACAGACGCTCTCTAACCCCCTTTTCCCCCCCAAAATGGGAAGGAAAAGGGAATGAAGCAGAGAGACTTTCGGCTTAGAGAAGAAAAAAAACCTACAACTACTTTAATGAAACAATAATAATAGAAAATAATAGTGGAATGATTAAAGTAAAGAACTATATACAACTACAGATAATAGCCCGATATCAAACCCGACTTCCCCCCCGAATAGCAATCACTACTGATGCTGCAGAGCAGGAGGCACTGGGGAAACCCCAGGCTCAGCAGTGGCGGCGGGGAGATGGATACAGGGAGCTGGATTCGGGAACTCAGGATCCGGATCAAAAACAGGAGGTCAGATGGAGTCCTCTCTGGACGCCGGCCATTGCAGAAAAGAGCAAAGAAGGACAGAAACTCTCGTGATCACTCAATTTATACTAAATATGACGTATATGGAATGGAATACTCTCGTTGGTCACCTGTCCTGTCTGTTACCCCCCGGACATGCAACCTTTTACTTCCTTGTGATCCCCCTTTACTACCCGGCACCCCCAGCGTGGCACACAAGAGCCAGCAGTGGCCTTGGTCCCTATAGGAATAAGTATAAGCAAGAGCCTGTCTGCATCCCAGTCTCAGGCAGTAACTGTAAACACCAGGTGTTATCACTGCCAGTAGCACACACTGTCTGCAAAAACATGCTGCTGACTTCAGAAAGTGCAGCCTTTTAGAAGAAACTAAAACTGAAAAGTAAAAATCACTAAATAGGACTGGGTTTTAGCTCAAACCCAGGACAGAAGCCAAGGAGTTATATCTTTCTGAGCACTGAGGAAAGTTTTATTGTTCAACAACTGACCTGCTAATGGGAGTGTTATTACAGTATATAGAGGATTTTAGGCAGTGAACATTGCCTGTGCCCTCTTTGCTCATTTGGGGATTGTGGTCACTTGCTGTGCTCTTCCAAAACTCCTTTCTTATGATCCAAGTATGTCAGGTTGTATCCCTTAGAACTAACACATTTTCTGGTTTTGCCAGATTAGTTTTTGACCCACTTAGATGCATTTTCTTGCATGAGATCAAGTACATTTTTACAGTTTACCTTTTACACAGCGACGATTTTTAGAAGAAAGATGTAATCCATTACCTTAGATTAACTGTTGTGTTCAGTAACATGCTGTTTTACTTGAGCGTGTTCAAACCTAGTGCTCAGCTATATGCCTTTCTGATGAAAGCTTTGAGAGTCTTTGCATAAAGAAGCTACAGTATTCTAGACAGAACAGATCTGTTCTTTATATATTTCAGAATTAAGTAAATACATACTTGATTTCAGGAAAGTGAAAAGGAAATCTGAAAATTACTGAGACAGCTGAATAGTTATGCAACTGTTGAAATAGGTGTAGAGGAAGCATATCGCCAAGGAAGTCCTAGTCATAATTTGAAATATTGAGCCATAATCTGTCACTAATATTCTAGTGCCTTCAGACATTATATCACTCCTGTTCATGATCTTCTGAGACTTTGCAACTTTGATTTATTTTTCTTTCTTATCTTATTTGTCTTTTTCTGAGTTCATCTAGATACTGGTTTGAATCTTACTATTATGAAAGAGTTACCTACAAAGAGAAATGAGAAAAGTAGCAGGAAAGGCATCCCCACCAACATAATTTCTCTTCTTTAAGGAGAAAATCTTATACTTTGTATTTCTGTAAAAGTTATGGAAACAATATTCTTTTCGTATATAGTTCTGTAAGCAAAGTGAGAAAGTTACAGGATCACTCACTTTCTATAGCAATTGTAGGTAGTGAGTACACGTGGACTTGTAAGCAACAGATTCTTCTGGCTTTTATTCTTCACTTTTTTAAACTGAGATTATAGCCCCTCCACTGAAAAGGTATTCTAAAATGGTTTTTTTTAGGGTGATACATCATCTGTAGAAGAATAGCTATGACATGTACAGATATCTTGGTGGGGTAGAATAAGCTGAAGAAAAGTTTGCCTTCAGCTGGGTAGAAGGCATCTTCCCAATTAAATAATTGTGTCAAAATTTAGGGCTGGGGCAGCCACTAAACTCTGCCAGATGCTTTTTATCATCACACCACCACCCTCCCAGGGTAGAGTAACAGGGGAACCAGAGAGACTGACATTAAGGTTGGAAAAAAACTTGAACAAGTGAAATAATACTAACATTAACAATGAGGATGTTGAACTACACACAAATAAATACAAGTATGCAAATATATTTAAAGATACAAATGAATATGCTAATACAGAACTCATGCCTTTCAGATGAGAGCTAGGCCTCGAGCAGAAGCCCCAGACTGAACTCAGAAGCAGGCAGGAGCACTCAAGCCCAGAGTCCCAATGGTAGTCCAAAGAAAAAGACAGGGAAGTCTCAGAGCAACCCTGACACTCTCCCCTGGGAAGGGGGAGTCCCAATGAACAGTGCTTCTCTGCAGAGCGAAAAATAGGAGGCAGGAACACCGGCAGCTCAGGAAGAGAAAATAGACAGCCAGTAGCAATCCTTCCAGACATCACAAGAACTAAAAGCCCTTATGGCCTCTTAGGGACCCTTTTATATTGAACACCATAGGAAGGAGTACAGTGACTGGCCCATTTGAGTCACCTGACTCATCCTCTTCTCCTCATAGGCACAAATGTCCCTTTTCCCACATTGTGATTGCTACCAGTGTCAGGCAGCCCCAGAAATTTTTGTCCTTTTGCTCTCAGATCAGGACAGCCTGTTACTAGTGAAAACACAGTAAATCAGGGGTGAAAGATATTTCTTTGTTTGTTACTGGGTTTTGTTTCTGTTTGCTTCTCCTCTACTATGAAGCTTGGACTTGCTTTCTACTAGTTTTTAACAGGGAAGAAATTCAATTTGTGATCTCTTCCAAAATGGTGTAGATAAGGTCCTTTGACATCTGCCAAAAGTGTCAAGTAATGCTGAAAAGTGAAAACACTGTAAAGAGAATCCAAAAGAGTGAAAATCATTAAAGATCAATAGCCCTTTCAAAGTCCGATCCAGCATGAGAAAAACATTGAATTAACTTTGAAGAAGCTCTCTGAAGTCCTGATATGAATTGTAAGTTCTACTTACTGAACAATAAATTGGTACAATAATGCTCAGGACTGAGAGAAAGTAAGCAACTATAACGAACTACTGCATCCATTTGTAAGTTAATCTACCAATATTGCTCCTGGTAATCGACTGATATGAGAAAATGTAACAACAGAGTGCAGACAGAAAAGTTGGAAATAACTATCTAAATATGTCTAATTTCAACTGCTGTTGTTCAGAGATAGAAAATGCCATGTATGTGCTCTATGTTATGCATGGCCCAAAAGCAGAACTTGAGAGCTTGCCTCACACTGTTATGTTATTATTATTGCTGTTGTTATTATAATTATTAATGTTATTTTTACAGTGAAATTAAGATTGTAACATGGCGATTTCTTTTTAAACTGTAGCTGCTCTCCATTTTCCAGTTGTTTTGAATTATGCCCATTTTGCCTAAGAGAATTAATTACATACTATGAATACTGAATATATCTACTATTGGTGCTTTACTTCCTCACTGGACTTTCAATTTGCTGCTCACAATAGCAGAATCATAGGAGCAACAGGAGCTTCTGCCCATATCTCTATAGACAATTTCTAGTCCTATTTCATGGCCAGAATGTATGAAATAGCAGCTTATCCATCAAAGCTGCAGAAAACAAAAAATGATAATCCAGCCCTGACTGAATGTTTAATTTCACCCCTTTCCAAACTTCACCGAGGAGCTTTCATTCTTCTGCCAGGAGACATACGGAATCAAAACAAAATCATCTTCCAAATTCCACATTTCCCTTTGGAAATGATCAGGACATGCTTAAGTATTAATCATTATTTAGGCATGATTAGTGTTGAACGATGGTACCCTATGAAGTGCAGGGAACACCCTCACACATGAACTCTAATCTTCCTCCTATGAATGCTACCTAGCCAGGAACCAGCTTCTTCCCTGCAGCCAACTCAAACAGTCATCGCAGAGCTGGTGGTTGTATTTTCAGCCAAGATTAAATTGGCCAAAGTGTTTAAGGAAGGCCAAGCCCATGTACAAAAGCATTTGGATAGAGTGGCAGCAAAGTCAGATGCTGACATAAGCAGACAGCTGGCTACCCAAAGGCTAGGTCTGGGGTTCAGTTTTACCTTATTTTAAATTACTCCTGTTCTGAATTTGAAGCATTCACAAAGCAGTATTTATTAGATGTTTATTCCACTTAAGTTACACCAAGAGGGAATTTCTTAGTCAACAAGTGAAGAAAAGCTATGTCCTATATTCTGACCTCCTACCTACCATATAATTAAAATTCTCTTTGGTGAAAGAAGTGGCCAAAATAACCATACCTACAGTCACAGATTTTGACCTCTAAAATATTCATACTCCGTAGCTAGAATAACATTTGTCACGTTCCCTGCTAAGCTGCTTTTGAATTTTATCCATAGGTTATTTTTAACAATTTTCTTTCACCGATAAATGATATTTGAGTTCTACAGTAATTAAATACTACCATTCAGATAGAAGAAATATTTAATAACAGTCCTCTGCAAGCAGTGATGCAGGCAGTGTGTATTTCAGTGGAGTGTGAAAAGAGGGAAGGCAGGCTAACATTGAAAACAAAGGCATACAGTCAGCTATCTAATTTTAGTGAGCATTTATCTTTAGGCAAAGACCAAACCTAAGCTCACATCTAAAGACTCTTGATAGTTGCCAAGGGAGACTACATCAGTGGAGCCACTGTGGTTTTGGTGTGCAAAGATACAGGTAAGGCTATACAGGGGTTGGTAGTGTGAGATGAGGGGTGTGAACAAGAAGAGAAGGGATAAAATATTGCCAAGTAGCCGACAATGACAGGGTGGAACTGGGATGAACAAGGTCATCTCACAGGGACACTTGATGAAGAAACTCAACAGCTTTACAAGCGTCCTGAGACTGTATGGCTAATAGACAGGCAGTTTGTCCAGAACTAGAAATCCCTATGCTCTCAAGGAGTTGGAGCTACACACATGGAGTTTGTACTTACAGAATTTGTATTCAGCTGTAACTCTACACCTTAAAATACAGCTGGAGAAATGCAAATTCCCCTGTAGCCTTACCTTCCCTGTTACAGCATAAATGAGGTAATAAAGATTTAAAATGTTCCATAATTAACTCAGAGGCCAGTAGCAGTCTGAAATGAGTGAACTGAGGTGGTCACTAAATGATGGGAGTTTATAGCTATTACTAATTTGATTTGTAAGAAACAACTACGCATGATTCAAGATCATGAAAGTGATCTATAGCTTCATAAAGTATTGCATTGACATAAGGGAACAATAAAAGTCTTTCCACATGAAAGATGACACCAGATAAATACTATGACTGGCATTTCTTCTGTAAGTCCTGCAGCTTCAGTGTATACGTTCTGCTTATAACAAAGATAAATAAAAATATATATTGGTAAAACCATAACTAAAGATGTATATAGCAAAATGCTACAGTGATGTACTTGTGGATGTATAGTTCTGCACAACCCCTGTACGGTGCAAGGACTGTAGAGAAGCAGGACCCATCTATACAGGGACCATCAGCCAGTTTTTACTACTTTTTGTGGTTTTATTGCTCACACCAAAGAAATAAAAGATTATGTTTTCTGTAAGAGCATAAAAAGAACACAAAATATCAAAAGCAAATTATCAGAGAACAAAGTCTCTTCTTTCGAGGGACAAAGAAGGGCCAACTATATTTTCATGCAACACTAAATGTACATATTTAAAGTTTCTAGATGTGAACCAACATTTTATAATTCCAGTAACATCAACATGATGGGGAAGAATAAGTGGGAAGTGAAAGATCACGTGAAATATGTGTCTATCAGGGGGCTCTCTCTTTCCACATTTAACAGAGACATTAATATTTTTTTAAAGTAAAAGAAATACTTTGCAACATTTTTGTTATTGAAATAAACTCATTATCTCAACCTTTTAAATATATTGTTTGGCGTTTTTAATACATACTCTAACTGTAAGTATTAACATCAGCCCCAAAAGTTTGTTGGTGGCTAGTGTTTAAAGTATTCTAAAGTTAATAATAGCTTGAAGTAAGTGATAGAAGACGTCCATACATCAAGGGCACATAATTTGGCCCCTAACTATTAGAATACAAAAATAAATATAAAAAGTCTACAAAATACTGAACATGCCTCTCATGTGCTTAAACTCGTAAATCTGAAAAAAGGTAACAGTTTGAACCATATGTTGCTTTTAATCACTTTCTCTCCATAGACAGCAGATATAACACAGCCACTATTTCAGCACTTCTAGACTCTTCCTTCTGTTAGGCTTCCGTATCTGCATTTTGTAATACGTGATATCATCTCTGTAACAGAAGGTGTAAAATTGGGTATGGGAGCCCCATATTTTAGAATGTAATGCCACCTGTATGCATCTGGAGTTACTTCCTTTGTCTTATTTTCTGCGTCCCTGTTTATGCTTTCTGGCACTTTACTGTTTGACTGTGGAAATACATTTTGCTGACATTTGTGGCTCTGTTTACTTTGTTTACAGTTCCAGGTCCTTTTCTTGCTCCCTGCCAAATACATGTAAGACTGCTTTTAACCCCAACAGTCTTAACCTTGTACTTATATATTCTTACAGAGATAAAAGAGTGGAAATCGTCCTCATTCTGAAGAGCTAAATACACAGTGTGGGTGTTGACATGATAGTAATAATAGTAATTATATTTAGCAGTCTTCATCTCCAAAGCATGCTGCAGATCTGGTCCATCTTGTTCTCTGTGTAACACCAGAGACAGCAAAGACTTGTTATGGGGTATAAAATCAAGGAATTATAACCATTTCAGTAGAATAGACATAACATTTAACAACACAGTCATACCTTTAAAATGGATGAGATTAAGCAGACACAGAAAGGTACGTACCTTTGGATCATCAGTGGGTTACCTGTAGGACTGTGTCTAGCCCAAAATGTAGATCTTTCTGGATCAGCTCTCTGAGCTTTTACATTATTTGCTAGCCTGTCTGGAGTGTATTTTGTAATCTTCAGAATAAGGTATCTTGCTGTTCACATTGTCCTTCTTCCTCCTTGCTCATAAACATGGTGACTATGTCAAAGGGTGTCCCAAGCAAAGTGAAGGAGGAAGGGATGCAATCCCAGTGCTGGCACCAAGCTGGGAGCTGAGGAAACAACATAATTGAAGACATGCTTTTGTATTTTTTTTATTTTTAAAATAAATGTGGAATTTCAACAAAGATGACCTGTGTGAAAGGAAAGGAGAGTAGTCAAGTTGTTTCTGGTTTTGGGCCAACACCTTGACTCCATATTCTCCTTTGCACAAAAGCCTGTCTTTCAGGTCAAAGTAACTGCTCTGTAGATAAATTAGAGCAATCAAGCCAATGACTGTAGTAGAAATTAAACTAATGACCCTGGGTCCGCTTCTCACACGCAGTTGTCCCAAAGGTCTTTCATGTCTCAACCCACGAGGCTGTAACAGATGCATTTTGCATATTCTCAATTTTCAGCCTTCCATTTTCTGATGTGAAAATCTAATAAAATAGAAATATTAATAACATTTATTAATCCCAAAGCTGGATGCTCTTTTTTTTCTTTCATTAATTTGTTTTCTTCTCATTTAAATTGACACTTTTCTATCTCCATTTTCTTGTTTCTGCTTCCAATTTTTTTTTTAACATGTTTTCCTCTTCAGGTTTCTTTCCGTTTCCCAGTCCTTCAGCTTCTCCTTTTTCCTATACCTTTCTCTTTTAGTATAGCCTTGCAATGTTTTTCCTGTAGGTCATTTTGTCATTTTTACCTCACATTTTTTTGACAAAGACACTGACCATCTTCCTTCACACCCCGTAAACTTCAGTCTCCAAAACTGTTAGTTGTGTTGCCGACAAGCGCTGTCAATTTTACAGGATCATGTAGCTGTGCTCTGCACCAGACGGCTTTGAATAGGTCACCCTCACTACAGACATGTTAAGCTAGATCTGAGTGACTTCTGTAAAGGTTAAATGCTACTTGTGAGCTTTGGGCTCAGGTGTGGCTGTGTCCCAAACTGTAAAGGCCACAGGGAGTCATATGGAGTGGCAGTGGACACTGGCCTCATGCAGTCTTGGGAGAGTTGGCAGCCAGTGAGGAGAAAGAAGCCACAGAGACGTTGGATACTTGTTGGATGGCAGGAAGAAGCCCTGACAAGCTTCCAAAGTGAGAGGAAAGCTAGCAGAGGTGGGAAACACCACGGCTTGTAAACCTGCATATTCACAGGCTTTTAAAGTCATGTGACTAGATGACACTTATAGCACAGGGTCCCTTAGGAGACACTGAATGTCAGAAGAACCACAAAATCAACAACAAAAAGTGTACTTAACTTCATTAGAGAAAAACTCAATCCCGTCTCAGTCATACAGCATTTTGAGACAATTTTACAACCATTAATTCACTGGAAGGGGGCAGGATTGGCTGTGTAAGTGCTGTTAAATCTTGGGGAAATGGAAGGAGGTCCATCTTAGTTTTACCTCTCCAACACAGTCATAATTGGAATAAATTATCACTGTTGCTGCTTGTGTCTGCAGTTTATTTTTAAAAATCACTGCCAAGCAACACTAGAAAGAAAACTTGTGTTGTTTTTGTTAACATGGAATCAAGGGCACTTTACTCAGATACAAGATCCCCTTGCCTGAGGGCAACTTCTAGGGTGGAAAGAAGTCATAAAAAGGGATGTAAACCAGATGAAAACTCTTAGCTTCTAAAAGTGGATCTCACACAAATTATATCTGCTAGGCCATGCCACAGGCAGGTTTGGTCTTTCTCCCTGTATCTCTACAGGTACAATAGATAGCTGCCCATTACCTTGTTTAAGTTACTTAAAATCCAAGCTAACACTGGTGGCTTTTCGGGTCAAATGAAGACATCAGGGGAGCTTGGATAAACACAGCAAGCTCAGGTCCCAAGTTGTGTATCTGCTTTAGACAGTGACTTTGTAACATTAGCAGGAGTTTCAGACAGTGATGCAGCATGTCTAGAGTGCTTTAGGAGAGGAGGTGAGTACTAGGACAGAAGACTTAGCACACAGTGGCCCGTCCTTAAAGCAGACAGAACTCAGAAAGGACACACTGCAGCAGTAGATTTGCTTACTTTGAAACAGGAGAGAGGATTCAGGGACATGGGGTCACCACCGCAGGAGCCCTTTACAAGCCCAAACCAATGGTTGTGGGACAGGAGGAATCCAGGGCAAGTCTTCTGTCCCCTACCCCTCTGACTCTGTGTGGGGTTAGAGGGAGCACAAGAACCCGGTTTCCTGGCACAAACATTTTATGCTGTACCCAGCCTTTTATTTCTAGATCAGGAAATAACCCTGAGGCTGACTTCATGTCTGCTTTCTTATTTAGAACATGGGGCTGTGCAACACTTGCAATATTCATTTTAGGATCCAGCCATGAACAGTCATGAAGATAAGATCATATCAATTATCTCACCAGTTAAATAATTAGAATCAGGACAGATTTTATTTCTGTTTGCAGTTAGATTTTTCTTTTCTTCTGAATTTCAGAGATGATCAGAAAATGGAAAACATATTTTAGAAACATGTTTTGTAAAAATGTTTTCTTCGGTTTTTAAATCAAATTTCATCCTGATTAAGATTTTCCAAGTAAACACAAGAAATTATTGGACCAAATTAATCCCAATTGTATCGTAGCCTCTTGTACTGAAGGATTTAGTAGAGCCAAGGAGTTCAGGATGTTGGAAGAAGGTGGTTTTGGAGTTACTAAATTACAGTCTCCATAGTGATTTTCTTTCCATATGTTAAACAATCTAGAAGAAAAAGCACACTGGGGAAGATTCTCCTCTAACAAAAGTAAGAATAGCAACACTGAAACAGCTTTCACTCACATATGTGAAGGCATTGTTTCAGTGAAGAACAGATTATAACCAAACAAAAAAACTTCAGGTTTCTGTCATGACACATCTCTCAGAAGGTATGAGGAAGACTGTAAGGAAACGTACTTAGGGAAAGGGACAAGAGAAGTAGAAAAATGGGAGAGACAAACTCATGGCAAGAAATACAGAGAATTTGGGGTTTATTTATTTTAACTTTTTTGCTATGGAACATCAAGTCATTTAAAGCTGGAGTTCAGAAGTACATAAGGTTTCGAATAAAGCCATGCTACTGTCATTTTAAAGGTCTTTCCTTAAATTACGGCAACTGCAAGCACCACTTGCCTTCTTTGTATAATTGAGATACCAAGAGTTACGTAGCTTACCGGAATATTTTGAATGTCAATTGCTTGCCATCAATATAGAATTTCAAACGTCCAAGCAATAATAAAATTTCTTATGCTTATATTTATTGTACAAGTCAATAATAATGTTTTAATTAATTAGCAATAATAATTAATAATGTAATAATTATTTTATGGAGTGTATTTATCTTTTGTGCACTTTAACTGGTATTGCATTCATTCCCGTGCACTCCAGGAAATGATATAACACTTTCATCATTCCTAAAGAAAGCTTGCAATAACTCTTAATCTTCTAGCCACTGTATTTCAAGCTATACTGAATTCCTAAGAAGACTGCCTGAAGTATTCAAGCTCTAAAAAACCAGTCATTTATTTTCAGAAACCCCTGACAGGAGGATGGTATTCTTTTATATTTTCTATTTTGTATTGTCGCAAAATAACGAATATAATGTTGGTTAATGATGTAGTGCTTATTTTATCTTTCAGTGCTGACACTATTTCTATGTTTGCAATGACCAGTAAAGACATATGGCATAGCTATATAGATTCCTGTTGCCAAGGTCCCAATATAGTAAATATCATTCAGAAAAATGAAAGTTTAGATTAAGTATTATTACAAATAACATTGTTCTCTTTAGATGTACTAGTTTACATGTTTCAGAGCAATCACAATCTAAAAAATAATTGACCAAAGCTCACTGAAACTGTCAAGACAGAAATAAAGAAGACAAATTATTAGAGTCATAAAACCTTAACAAGCATATTAATTCAAACATTTGCTTTGGGTATGTATGTTGGTAATATTCTATACCTAGAATTCTTAGAATTAGAATACTTTATGCCAGAAAATATCTCACTGAAAATCTGTAGTGGGTTTTACTGCTTTTAAAACTATTGCATTTATTTAAAATGCTGGCATTCCCTAATTTAATGACCACAATGCCATTAAATTAATTACCAGGTAAACATCCTAAAAGGCACCCATGGAAAAAACACTGCTTGCAATGGAAATTTATTCACCTATCTGAAATGGAAGCATGACTGAACCACAAATTGAAGTTGTTCAAATGGAGCAGGCTATGTGATTTTACAAGTGTTTTGAAAATTGCTACCTAATTTTGGCCTAGGTCTCCCTCTGGCATTAGTCCATATCCCTTTAATTACTAAGTGGAAGCTTCAACTCTAAAACTGACTGTGTTGTTTTATACCTGTAACATTTTTCTAGCAGAGGTCGCCTAGGGTTTGGATAAGTCATACATTTGTAGACTTCCTACACTGGCTGTGAGATGTCTAGGTAAGAGCTAATTCATAAACCAGAATGCATGAGCAAACAGAGCTTACATAAAGACCCAGGAAAACCTTTGCTCATCATTCTGTTTCTCCTTGGTTAACAATGCATCTATGCAAACAATTGAACTTGACTTGCTCAAGCAATTCTGCACAATGCCAATAACCTCCTATGTTAGGGCAAGATGACCTAAAAGGGACTTACAATAAGCTGTGGCCTTCCTAACCCCTTCTTTTCACTTAAAAAGAGTCAGTTCAGGAATCAGGAGTAGCTTCCCACACAATTTCTCCCTTTTCAATATTCTGTTCACAGTTCACACAACTGTTTCCAGGATCCCAGCAAATGTATAGCTGAGCCAGTTCAGGCACAATTGCCCCTTGAAAACTGGAATCATTCTCATGAGCTTTGGATAGTTGACTAATTCCTGCTAAATAACACTGCTTACCCTTTCTTTACAGTCTATTTATACTCCCACTTTTTTTATATTTAAGAGTTTTCTACTCCTAGCACTCCCAAAGATGAACACACTGCAATATGCAGCACAATATCTTTCTTATTTAACATTCCTTTCCTTTATTTTCAAAATTAATAGTTTATTCTGTTTTTTTTTTACCCATGAGAGCACCTCTTGAATCAATCCTCACTTCATTTTGTTCAGTTAAGGACTCACTGACATCTGGTTAATGCAAAAGGTGAATGGGGCCATTTGAAAGATTGTTTAAATGGTACTGTCTTGTGTCACAAACTCTAAGGCATATCCCTGCATTGTTTGCAAGATAATTACATGAAAGAAGGTAGAAACAACAATTTAATAAACACAATACAGTAAGATAACATCAGCTCATTTCTCTAGTTAATCTGTTATAATTTTCCCATTTAGTGCCTCTTTAACACTTGGGCTAAAACATAACATGAAAAAAATTTACTCATTTGCACTGATATAAGGACGTGGTGATATCTCTATAAAAAGATTATTTGTTAACTCCTGTTACATATTAACATCTGCCATGTAAAATGAGTGTATCCGTTTCCATATTTCAGTCTGGACTCAAGTAGATGTAAGAAGCATTAATCAGAAACAAAATGACTAGATTATCACCAGGACCTTCATTCCCCATTGAGCACATATTTCTGTAGAACTATTGTTAGAGAGTTACATTACTGTATTTCTCACTGCACTGGGAGTCCAAAGGCAAGAACACATTAGTCTGATGAGCTAGGGTATAGTTTCCTGAATCAATACTACTTCTTCGTCAGAGTCATAGTAGCAGACAATTGCATAATGAAGCTGTCTGTCTTTATTTACACAATGTATTTCTGTATTCAGCAGGCCAGAAAGAATAGTTCTGTGTAGCAGCTGTCATTGTGTTTTTTGCTTATCTCTGTCCTGTCTGCCAATGTTATAATTCACCAGCTGACACCCGTCTTGGCAGAGACCGAGCACGGTGACTTGGTGCCAGAGTAACAACAGTGCTCTGAACTATGACACGATTCATCCCAGTCCTAGCAGTCCCAACCAGCAACAGGGTGCTCGTTCGGCTTTTTCACTGGTGTTTTGTTTTTATTTTTTACACTTTGTAGCCATGGAGCTGCAGCAAAAGTGAACTCAGGGGAACAGTCAAGGCTCTGTTAGACACTGTGGTAGGGGGCTGCGGAAGGGGAGGCAGGGGGGTCAGCTGTGAAGAGAGATGGAGAGGGGCTTGACCCCCGGAAGGAGACATTCTGGATGTTTTGATTTTGAGGAATCTAGAGGATAGGAGATCAGGCTGGAAAGGCAATGTTCAAGTCACTCTGTCACAGGACTTGAAGTAAAATGTTTGGTATTTCTCACCTCGCCTTTGCTCTGAGGGGCAAAAGCTCATCGACTCTAGTGGGAGCGCTCGCTGCCTCAAGAGTGGAGCAGGGAAAAAAGGCACCAAGTAAAGATTCATAGCTACTTTTGAAAACGATCCCTGCAGATCTGATACTTTTTTCCTCTTTTTGCATTAAAAATTCCATGAACATTCTTCCTCAAAATCCTAGTTTTGTTCTTTGAATATTCATGAAAAATGAAAATAGATTATAACATACTGATGAAAGAAATGCACCTTTTTGCCCTTGTTTTGGGAATTTCATGCCAAAATCTCTTTCTTTATCCGTTCCCCAGAGGATATAAAGCTACAACAATCGTGAATTGTACATTCATAGATTTGCCTGAGTGAGAAAGCTGCATTTCAACTATTATATAACCCAGATAGACTGTTATTTCAGTTTAAGAACCATATTTTTTAATCAGCTGAAGTCAATCTGAAATATGAAAGCTGGAAACTGAGACTGCAGCTCCAGACAAGTCTGTGATTCACAATTTAAGACAAGATTTTCTCTTCCATGCAGCACCCTAGTTTACTGAGGGAATATGAAATAGATCATGCTTTCATAACTAGGAATCTTGTATTGAATCATAATAGACCAAAGTAACTGTAACCATTCCAAGTCCTATTTGTGAACTAGGAACAGGAAAAGAAAGGAGAGAGAGAAAAAAAAAAAAAAAGAGAAAAGGAAAGTGAAGAGGAACTGAACAGAAAAGAGAAAAGGAAAGCAAAAAAATAAAAGAGGAACAAAAGAGAAAAAGGAAAAAAATAGAATAGACAAGGAGAGTGAAAAGAAGGGAAGAGGGGAGAGGGAAGAGGGAAAATGGAAGAGAGAAAAGAGAGAGTGGGAAAGGAAGGGAAGTGGAGGCACTTCTTGCACAAGGACATGCCTGATCACAAGGAAGTGTGCTGGGAGTGTGTTGAGAGAGAAGAGAAGTGAACAGAGCAGGATATGATCGCCCTGGAAAGCATCCATTATGCTGCATCCTGATGAGCTACCATTGCCAAGTGCAGAGCAGCATCCATGTACCCAAGTAAGCACATCACTTGGAAAGGAAAAGCTCAGAAATGTCAAAGAAGGAAGGGCATGGGGCCACATGGACAGGAAGAAGCGGCTGTGAAGGCTCTGTCTTCTATCTTCCATACACATCTCCTGTACTAACCTCTGGGAAAAGACACAATCCTTAAATACAGGGAAAGGTGTTAGATGACAGCTTACCTGTAAGTGAGAGGAGTTTGTTTTTAAATGTGAGTTGGATATGTGTTAAAAACATAATTGTGGGAGGGAGATAAGGAGGAAGATCATAGCAGACTAAGCAATCATTGCCACTCTCATTGGCAGAGGAATTCAGGTGTCAGAATTAATTTAAACATCTGAAGTGAACTGTGGCTAATAGGTGGTGAGCAATTCTTTCTAAATGTACTGAAGATTAATCATTGAATCTTCTGGAACTGGCATTGATTTTTTAAATGCTGCAAGACACCTTCATTCTCATTTCTCCTTTCTGATGACATCAGTCAAACTGTTCAGCCTGAACACCAATACTGAATGACACCAAAACTGTTTTATCACCTGGTGACAGCAAGGGGATCTATGAGAATACTGTATATAGAATTTAGTTTGTTGAGGCAAATTAATTGAATTTGGGCTGTGGCCTGGTCCTCCTGCCCACCTCAGTGTGCAAATTACTGTAGCCATTTTATATTAACTTATTAACTTGTCTTGTCTATAACAACTTCTGACACTTCAGTTAAGTGGAAAAGGTGGGTAACTGTTCCTATTCCTTGTGAGATGATTTATTCTCAGAGTTTGATAGAAGGTGATGTTACTGATATCCTGTTATATGCAACACAGTTTCTGCCAAGACCTGTGACCTTATGTGACAGGACACTTGCAGTGAAAACCAACACAAAGAGAAAAACATAAACCTCGGAACGTAATGAATGGAATGATAAAGAGACTGCATTGAAAATTATCATATAGTCTTGTTTGTTGTTGTAATAGTCCTGCATTCATGCTAGACTAATGGACTTGATAATGGAAGAATAAGCTGGAGAAAAGCAATACAAGACTCACATAATTGCACCAGTTGCCAACATACGATCAAGACTGCTCTTTTGATAATGTATTCATGAATTAAAAAGTAAAAACCCCACAATTTTTATTTTCAGCATTAGAAAATTTTAATGTCAATTTCACTACAGTGTAGATATAATTAAACTGCATTTTCACATTTATTAAATGCTTTTGCTACTGAATCCCATGGATACAGTCAAGTTGAACTTAACTAAAAAGACTAGAAGATTCTTTTACATCTCTGTGTTGATGATGCTTCCTAGTAGCAACAGTGAATAAAACAGTCTAATCCCAGAAGAGAGACCTGGAAACCATTAAAAGAACCCACAGGAGAAAAAATAACAGTGAAGTGGGAACACTGGAAATAGAGGGTTTCCCTGGCACACACAACTTCCCAGTGACTCCCAACCTTGTTTCAGCCTCCCAGAGGCACAGAGCCCAGTGTCTGTGGCAGACTTCTGTAGAAATGCTGACTCCGGCCATGCCAAGGAGAAAGAAAGAAGAAGGGAGAGAGAAAAAAAGACTGTGTTGCTGGTTTTTGCATTATGGGCCAGCTTGGAAACTTTAATTTTTGAAATAAAAATATTCAAGGACATATGGAAAGACTTGGGAAAATGGAAATGAACATGAGAGGAAAGAGTCATGAAGAATTAATCGTTCTGGCAACTTATATACACAGATAATATTTATTGTTGCCAAAAGAAAATGACCAGAGAGTCAGCAATTCAAGTGGAGAATGAAGAATGGAGAGAGAAAAGAAAGGAAAACTTAAAATGACACCATTGGAAAGAAAGAAAACGCATGGTTTAAAAGCTGATCTGGGGGAAGAATCAAGACTCAACATAAAATGCTCATCATGTGAAGAAAAGGGCACTTCCACTCTGGAACTGAACAAAGATAAATCTTGCATGAAGTAAAAGTGAAACAAGTTCAGATGTCAGACTCCTTCTTTCTTCCATTCCTATTCCTAAGGTAAGAGGAAATAGCTAATAATTAGCATGCAAGAGCAATGGCTTACTGTGCTCAGGGGACTGTACAAAGCTGGGGCATATACATGGGGGGAGATGACATAACAGAATGCAAAACAAAGAACACAATGACCAGCAAAAGACATAGTAAAATGGTGCAGTGAATAAACTTCTAGCTCTGTCTGAATTTCTTTAAACTTACAAGAACAGACTTTGGGACTAAGCAGAGACCTGAACAAGGGCTAATATATGAGCTACAAAAAAATCCCAGATCCAGAGATACTGTGATTCAGAGACACCACCAAGTCATACTTCAGCCCAGCTGAACAAGCCCTTGCCTGTGTGAGTGCTAATTTACTGCTAGCCTATAGTAACAAAAAAAATTCTGTTTCACCCTGCAGTAGTCCAGTTGTTCAGTCAAACATCAGCCACTTCCTTTTGGCCTGCTCAGATCACTGTATAGGTGACTAACTATCCTTCTGTTCAGGGCTAAAAACTGAATAACTAAAATGTGTATTTTTCTGATATGTTTCCTTGCATTAAATGAGTGAAAATTTTACCTATAAAGATTGATTTTCGCTCATTGAATAATGAGTTCAATTCATTTCCTATCCAAAAAACCCAAGTTATTTGTAGATTTGTATCCCAGATCTAGTGAAATGTAAAAACTCATATGGACATTTTCTGGTATATTATTATTTATCTGATGAGTTCTTAGAGATATGAATATGAAAATGCCCTTTATGTTAATTTAAATTCTCTCCTTATAGCCTATAAGTTCATAAATCCATATTGTTATTGAAGATGGAGACAGAACTTTTGAAAATTGCTTCCTGGAATTTAGTGAGAGCTGAAATACAGATAGAAATGGTCCAGATTCTCAGTAGATGAAAAACAACGTAATTTGCCTAATTGAATTAAGTGTCTGGCTCAGATAATGTAAGCCACACAGTGGCTGACACTAGTGTGAGGCTCATCTCAGATGCCCATCTGTGTTTAGGTGATCCACTGACCAACATGATGATATGATTTCCTGGGCAAGGTGTCTAGGCTGTCAGCCAACACAGCTAACTACCTTAAACTCTAGGCCACTGATCAACTACCCATTTACGGCTAGCTTGATAGAGAGTGATCTTTGACTTGAATGCAGAATTAAGTTTAATTTCAAGCATGTAGAGCTGTAGAAAAATGTCTAACTGTTTGTTTCCCGTATCTTGTACAGGAGCCAAAAACATACCATTCCCTGTGGATGGGGTTGCTATGCTATTGTATTCTGTTCAACTCCATCCTATTCCATGCTCATTGCCTTAATACTTGAATGCATCCAGCTGCTCAATATGACAGCCATATTTGTATTTTATTTTGATTTCCCAAGGGAAGGACAAATAAAGTGTTATTTTGGTTTGAGGATGTGAGTTTATACTAAACACAGAGGATAAAGGGAGAAGGAGCCTATTAAATAACAGTTTTTAAGAGTCCTGTCTTCCCAAGAGAGTACATTCTAGTATCTGAGAAAACTTTTTTCTCACCATCACTTTTGCTTTTCAAAAAGGGTGAAAATCTACGTCTTGTAATTTCAGTTAGTTTTGATATGTCTTTCACTCTTTGAATGCTTAAAAGATAGTACCTTCTTTGAAACCGGTATAAACAACAGTGGATGAAACTGATACTGCTCCTGATTCTTGAGAGATGCACACTGTGTTCTGTACTACTTAGCATTTCTGATACTGAGACAGCTTCGTTTCCAGATCTGCTTTGTTTTTGCTAAGATGAGAAATGATGAAGACAGCTGGAAATGAGGTCATCATCTACCACGCTGCAGATGATACCAAGCAGTAGTTGCATGTGAATCTTCATCAAAAACATAAAAAGAGCATATAAAGCTCTTCAAAATACACGTGAGCATGCATTTTTCATCCAATGAGGCTCTAATGTGCCTACATCCTCCTGCAGATCACCACACACTCTCTGTCCCTCTGAATACCAGGGAGGAGGCAGAACATGACTGTTGAGAGCAAGCGTCTGGAACCCAGCTTCCTTCACCTGCTCGCTGGCCCCTCTGGATCCCACTCCTTTAGTGGAACTGGCTGAAATTTGTCCTGCGCCACTGAAAAAGGTGATAAAAGTAACAAACACAGTTTAATTACTTTCTACAGACTCTACAGGGCTGTTCATGAGGTCAGTCTATGAACAGTGCGTGTTCCCTTCACCATGCTGGGAATAGAGTATTCACCCCCCTCATGTGAATAATTGTTATGGATAAACAAGGTTTAAAGACTCATAGGCAAAGAAAGGATGTCTGTCAACAATCCACCTCTAGAGAGCGTTCAAAAAACTTTCAGGAAAAATGTTTCTTGCAAGACCCTCCTTACAAGACTCTTACAGAAACCTGCCACAATTTAAAGACAGTAAGCATGCAAACAAAAAAGATCCAGAAATGTAGTTAATGCCACTTAATGTTTATCTAGCATTCTACTCTCTTTCTTCTTTCTTCCACCTCCTAACATGTCAAATGTTTTCTTCTGTGTAACTAGCTGACTGAAATATTCACAAATAGAAAACTAAAATCAGATGGGTTAAAAAAATAAACTAGAAATTCTTGACAAATTTCATCTAGCTCAGACTCTAGTATTTGTTGATCTACTGAAATATTTACACCATAGATTAAATCTCAAAAGTTGGGACATCTGAAAAAACAAATTGAACATTTTTTTTAGCTTCTCTTCTGAATCATTCTTTGATTAGCTTTCCAGTGAAGAACCTCACAGGGTATCTTTCTCTTTCCATCAAGCACTTTGTGTTTGGTTATTTACTACCAGCTGTTCATGTTAAGCATTACAGAGATACACAATGATCTGTGAGTGTGTGGTAGGTAATAAATCTGCCAAAGATTACCGAAGTTTGTGTATTTTAACACACTATGATGTGACCTTAATCTCTCTAAGTCTAAAGAAAAAGAAATTTTGACTCTTATAAAAGATCCGTTACGTACATGAAGATAATACTGCTTGAGAATTAATTCTGATGTCGAACCTTATTTTTGCTGATGAATTCTTGGCATGTTCTACAGAAAGGTCAAACAGGAGATATGGTTTTGTATTGTACAATCAGACAAAACTAGATAATTTCAATATGGTGGAACTACTTCACGACATCCTGAGGTTCTTTATTAAGCTGGAATTTAAAAATGATAACTAGTACATGTAAATGCAAAGTATAATTTGGAAAATTGCCAACACTTGCCACGAGCAAAAATATTAGTGCTTGTTTACATTAATGCCAAGGACATTCAGATATACATTACTTTTCTGATTCTAGGCTTAGTACAATAGTGGAGACTTTACTTGCTTCATGATTTATGAAATGAGAATGATGCTAAATCTTGAATTTAAAGAACAGGGAAAAACCTTCAGGATGTGAAAAAGGAGTGAGACAATTTCTTGATGGCCTCATACAGTGTCATTAAAACTTTAGAAGCAAATTTGTCCAAGTTTAACCTTTAGAATGTGGCTTCGCCTTTCATCTTCATTGTAAATGCTGCCTGTATCATGTTTTTTTGTCAAAGCAGTTAATCTGTAGAAGAATTGTTAGAAATTCACATTATTTGTAGTTAAAATAGGTTGTTCTGTTATTCCATATTATTAGATATTAATTCTTATCTTCACATGAGCTAGCCCTTTTACAAGTGAGAGGTCAAATGCAGTATGCATCATATTACATGACATAAACATCATAGAAATCCACATGCCTAAAATTCACAACTGTAGTATGACAAAAACTTTCTTTTCAGTTATGAGTTTTGTTAGGCAAATGGTTCTCAGATCCAGGTCTCCATGCTTCCAAAGATTGAGTTCAGCCATCTTGCTTCCTTTCTTTTTTTCCTGTAGGCCTCTCCACTGATCAAACGCTTCCGTTTTCTTGCCATTGACTACCATTGAGGATGAGTCCAATCACAACTGACTTTATTGAGCTCTCTTGTTGTGGCAGTACTACTCAGATCAAAACATCTGCTCTCTATTTCACTAAGCATTTTGAAATTATAGGAAAGACAATGTTATAATAAAGACAAGCCTTAGCTAAAAAGACACATAAAAAGCAGAAGTTGTAGGTGTACATGCCTATTGGTATTCCATCTCTGCCTGTGCATTTTTGTAGTCTGTATTTTTTATTCTGAAATTCCCCAAAATACTATACCCTTATCACTAGAAATTTATTGTGTTGTCCACCTCCTTTAGCTTTTCCTGTTAATCTCTCACGAACTACTTCACTAAAGCTACTGAAGCTGAACAGGATTCAGAACTGGGTGCACTTTTAGGGTGAAGATCTTCTACCTAATCGGATGGAAATAGAAAGTGAAGACTACTCTATTTCTTGTAAATAACTACATGTTCATTTGGAGAGAGAAAGAGCGTGACTGTGTTTGTTGGAAGCATAGGAACAGAGCAAAACTCCAGTTCATTTATGTCCATTGAATGTAAAGTGGAAGATACAGGAAAGATTTGAAAAGGACTCAGAGGAATAGTTAATGTCCAGAGTCAAAGGACTTATAGCAATACTCTGCTCCATACAGAAATATAGATGCTCAAATGGACACGGTCCTCAGGTGAGTCTCAGAGTCCTAAATCAGGTGCTTGTACTTTCTTTTACTGAATTAATGAGAATAAAGCATTTACTACTGTTCAGCACAGTCAGCACACAGAGAAGCTTAAACCAGCCGTACAAAAGACTGAGGAACAAGTTCTTCAGGGATCTCTCTCAGGACTACTCTGACATACTGCTGTGAAACTGAAATTTAGAATTGGAGTCACTTTCTTATTTCTAGTATCTCTAAGGTATCATTTCCTATCAAAATGACAATAACCATTTTCTTCTTAACAGCAGTGAAAGTCCTTTTCCAGGTAGTGGGAGATCACATTTCCACAACTCCTGTGTCAACCAAAAGACTAAAAGGAGTCTTCAGTGTTCCCATCTTGAAGATGGGTTTTATATGCCTCTGGGAAATTAATCTGCCTATTGCAGATCCTTAAGAACAGTAAATTTCAACTGATTTTTATAGCTTTCCAGATAATTTTCTGGTTGTGAAAACTGTGTTTCTATTGAGGAATAAGCAATTCTGCACTTGCTTAGTCTGTACGGAGATATGTCAATTCAGTAACAAGTAGACTTCTGCAAAACATTGAATTTCTAATGGTGCTGCAACAACTGGTAGTATTAGCACCTTAGCAGTTTCTTCAGTGAAGAACAGTTTCTTCAGTGAAGTAAAAAAAAAATCATTAAGGAACAGAAAAAAGTGAGGTGATTTAAGGTGTATATAAAAAAATTGTTGTTTACTGGCAGCCAATATTTGTACATTGTTCATTGGTAAAAAGTAGGTTTCAACACATAACACTTTTTTGATGTTAGCTTTAGTACCAGGAATATCAGCAGTTTGCCCCTCTAATTCATGTTTGTGTGAATATGTAGAAGATATTGCAGAGATCCTCTTGGACAGCCTGCAGCCAGTTGTGGTCCTATTTCATAACAACTGACATTTGTAACAGATATCTGTTACAGATGAGGAACTTAATCTTGATTTTACACAACATCTTGTAAATCAGAATGAATGATGTTGTGATATTCAATGCGTCTATCTATGATGTTATTGTATTGTTACTTAACATTTATATTCCAGAGTCCTCGAGGCACTGTAGAGATCTGAGTTCCACTAAACTAAGCATTCTGCAAACAGAGTTATGATCCCTGCTGAAACAGTACATAGTTTAAGAACTTGTCTCCCAAGGGATACTGGAAAGCTAAAATGAATTAACTCAATGTGTGAAATTAAACTCTGTTTGTTAAAATATATCAAACCCTGCAGGTTCCCTCTGAGAAGTAATGTGCTCCTGCTCACTGCCATTAAAATTCTAGTAGAGCTAATTACAACTCTATTGTGTCTTCCTTTTGCAAATTTCAACATCCAGCCAAATGCACGTGAACGCATTCAGCCAGAATCCCACCAAAAGGAAAAGCAAGTCACTGTCTGTTAGGATCATGAGACCACAAATTCTAGACTTGGAAAGATATGTAGGAAGACTAGGACAAGAGGCAAAGAATTTTTATTTTTAATTTTTTTTTAAAAAGAGCTTTCTGCCTTTAAGATGTTAACTCTCTAGCTTATTTTCTGGATTTGATCTTTATATGGATGTAACATCTTCTTTAGGATAACGAGTTATGGATTTAATGATGGAGTCAAGATGTGAGAGCCCCTTATTAACATGCTCCCCAGGACGACAACCTGCTTAGAGCTGCAGCAGGTCTGAGTGCAGCTGCTGATCTTTTGTAGGCCTCAGCCAAGCCACTACAGTGCGTGCTCAGAACATATGAACCAGTATGGTGAGGATGAACCAGGCTTTTACAAAGTGCACCCTATATGCAGATGGTCAAGGCTATTCTGGCTCACTATGCAGTTCACATAAAATAAGGCCAGTGCATCTCAGTGGTGATAGACTCACAAATTATGAGCTGCACAGTCTCAGCTTCCTCCCAAATATCCTGAAGAAAGTATGGGAAACATCAGCACATTTCACGTGAATGTGGTCACTTCTTTGCATAGCTGCATCCTTCATTGATTGTTGTGTCTATTCCTACTAATTTTTTTGCATGAAGATTGTCCTTGTTCTGAGCTACCAAAACAGTCTTCAAAGTATCTTAATATCCTTGCAGAGTCCTCTATATTTTCAAATACTTGGTTGTTCACACAGGCACTAGTAGGACTACCAGCTGTCTAGATTTGTATGTCAATTTGTGAATACTGTTGCCATGGGTGTGATATGTGGAACAGTAATGTTAGGTAAGTAAGCAAAGTACTTGAAAATGTTCCTTTTGTGAGAAACTATGATAAGCATGCATTAAAATTTAGTCCTAAATAACATAAAATAGGAAGTCGTTAACAGATATGTTATAATGAACATAAAGAGGGCCTAATGCGGGACTCACAGAATTCAGTGAGAGTCCTTTGGCTGATTTCAGTGGGATTTGGAACAATCCCAAAATACACATCCATACAGGTAATTATGCCTATATTTATTTCTTCTGGGAAAAAAATAAAAAGAAGGAAAAAAAAGAGGAATGACAAACGTCAAAATCACAGGAAATCTCATACAAACATATGTTTAGAGAGAGTCTTATCACTAAGGTACAACAAATACATCTGATATTTGCTGAGTCTAGAGTTGTTTGTAGGTTTGCATATGTATTGCAGAGTGTTTTCTGCAATAACTAAAGTGTATCCATCTGCAGTCTATGAACTTTTCCCAGCTCCATGACTTTCCATACCTCAGCTCATAGAAGATAAATCATCGAATCCTAGAATCATAGAATGGCCTAGGCTGGAAGGGACCTCAGAGATCATTTTAATCCAACCTCCCTGTCATGGGCAGGGATGCCATCTCTCCACTAGATCAGGCAACACATGCGGACCAAACGGGAATCGAACCTGCGATCTTGGTGTTATCAGCACTGCGCTCAACCCACTGAGCTAACCGGCCCACTAATTTTGTTGCTTGTTTCTGTTTTCTTTCTTAAAATGTACTTTCCCTATTATGCTGAAGTTGATATTACATCACAGAGTTGCCTTATGGCCTTAAAAACCTTGTAAAATACATTTAGAAGAAAAAGATAGTAATGACATAGTTATTTAGATATTACTGAGTTAGGAACTACTCTGGATTTAGATCACTGCCTGCATAATTTGAGTATATCAGGCTGGAACATGATCTTTCAGGATTCATAAAGCTTAGGATATGGTCACAGACGGAATAGACATGAATGTGCATATGTATGCATTTACACATATACAGGGGCTTATTCACACTTAATCAATAGCCTTAATATGAGTTCCTCCCAAGGCAGTGTCTTTTGTGTTATAAGCCGTCTCCCTCTTCCTGAGGAAGGATGCAGAAATTTGCAGTTCCAAATTACCAAAGGTAGATACTGCTTCAGATTTCTGAATACCTAGACAGGTAAGAACAACATGAATAAGGAGAATTTGAAGAACATGAGAGTCATCTTCTACCTGGAGATACTTTTCAAGAGAAAAGATGTTGACAGGTTTAACATCAGCTACAGGAGAGAAATTAAATCCTTCTCTGTGCAGTATGAAATCACATGCATACTTCTGCTTCAGTGACTGAGATTTTTAAAATCTTTATATCTGGAAGAATTGAAGGCAGTAAGGAAGATTTTATATATTTCCCTGAAAAAAATCCTAATATGTAGCCATTATGTAAAAAAACCCACCACAACCAAACAACAGAATAAATAATTTAAGTTGCTTGTCTGAGTTGTCTCTCTGATACTAACCTGGTACCTAAATGAATATTTACAGTCTCAAAGCATCAGTTTATTGTATAGCTCAAAGAATAAAAGCACTCTTATGTCAATTTAAACACTTTCTAACTTTATGTCTTATATTACATACATTGTGGAAATCTAATTTTAAAACAAAGACCAACACTTTACAATTTGTAGTGGATAATTGTGGGAAAATATACTTGCACTATGTTATAAGTGTGCAAAAACAAAGTGGAAATGTCATAGTCCATACTAAGAAAAATGTTAGGTTTTACATCAAATCCACAGTGATGTATCCAAACTGTTTGCAGCTTCAGGCCAACACACTTTAAATACTTTTTCTTTTGATTATGATAACTCACAGGCTAAAGTAAAAAGTGCTAAATTAAAAAAAAAAAGAAAAAAAAAAGATGCAGTTTGTAGAAAGAAACAAAGTTTTATAACTACAGAGTAACACAGCAACAGGACCTGAGCCATGGAAATAATTCAATATTAAATAAAGGGTGATATTTGCACTTCTTTTGGCTTATATCAAGAGCACTATGTTGCAGTAAGAATCCAAATTTTTTTTGTATGTTCAGATGTGAATTGTGTGTGTGACTATTGCCTTCTGTGTGATGTAACTGTTTAGAGAAATTTAAACAGTTAGGTTATTAAGTATCATTCATCAGAGTGACTGTTAGTCTACAGTTGTACCACGCAGGAAAATAACTTAGTTCATATCTATGAACACAGCAAAACAGCAAGGGCTTTGCAGTGTGAGGAGAAAGGCAGTGGTAGCTGACTTCCCTTGTGTCCTGGGTTTGAGCTAAAACCCAG